>NW_027598443.1:0-44536 GCF_964194155.1 Cetorhinus maximus
TGACGGTCAGCACCTGGGGGAGGGGGAGCCTGTATCCCAGTGACGGTCAGCACCTGGGGGAGGGGGGAGCCTGTACCCCAGTGACGGTCAGTACGGGAGGGGGGGGGAGGGGGAGCCTGTATCCCAGTGACGGTCAGCACCTGGGGGAGGGGGGAGCCTGTATCCCAGTGATGGTCAGCACCTGGGGGAGGAGGAGCCTGTATCCCAGTGACGGTCAGTACGGGAGGGGGGGGAGGGGGAGCCTGTATCCCAGTGACGGTCAGCACCTGGGGGAGGGGGAGCCTGTATCCCAGTGACGGTCAGCACGGGAGGGGAGAGCCTGTATCCCAGTGACGGTCAGCACCTGGGGGAGGGGGGAGCCTGTATCCCAGTGTCGGTCAGCACCTGGGGGAGGGGGGAGCCTGTGTCCCAGTGACGGTCAGCACCTGGGGGAGGGGGGAGCCTGTATCCCAGTGACGGTCAGCACCTGGGGGAGGGGGAGCCTGTATCCCAGTGACGGTCAGCACGGGAGGGGAGAGCCTGTATCCCAGTGACGGTCAGCACCTGGGGGAGGGGGGAGCCTGTGTCCCAGTGACGGTCAGCACGGGAGGGGGGGGAGGGGGGAGCCTGTATCCCAGTGACGGTCAGCACGGGAGGGGGGGGAGGGGGGAGCCTGTATCCCAGTGACGGTCAGCACGGGAGGGGGGGGAGGGGGGAGCCTGTATCCCAGTGACGGTCAGCACGGGAGGGGGGAGCCTGTATCCCAGTGACGGTCAGCACGGGAGGGGGGGGAGGGGGGAGCCTGTATCCCAGTGACGGTCAGCACGGCGGGGGGGAGCCTGTATCCCAGTGATGGTCAGCACACTTTCTGATGGGTGGGGGCGGGGGGGGAAACCTGTAACATGGAAAGTTTGGAACTGACTTCTGGTAGCTTTTGACCGTCACCAGGAACATGACTCTGAAACTTCCAGATTAATGTCAAAACCCAACTGCTTTGTTTAAATCCTTCAAGGTAGGAAACCCCTTCCCAGTCTGGCCTGCGTGTGACTCCAGTTCCAATCTGCATGGCTGATTTACCCCTCCTCCCCCGGGTATCTGAGGATGGTTAACCTTACCATCATTGCCCAAATAACAAGAACAATAGAGGGTGGGTCATAGTCTTAACAACAGTCGGTGTCTCCAAGAGAGCACAGAAAAAAATGGGCAAAAACTGTAAGGATCTCGCTCTAGAAACAATTTTTTTTGTAGTTCTCGGAGTGCAGCACAAAATGACTCAGAGTTGGTTAATGTCTATTGAAACATTCACGGTTACTGAGGTGACGTGTCAATGTTTGCAACTGAACACGTCAATTCCTGCACAGAATCCAGGATGCTCGATTTTAAAACAAAAACCAATAGCTGAGGAGAGGAAGAACCATCCTCACGATGGGTAACAGGCACCGTGAGATCTTAACTCTTACCCTGCCGAAGAATCACCAATTCCACGGCACAGTGCAGACCAGGAGACTGTTCAGCTCATCATACGTGTGCTGCTTCTTTTTGTAGAGCTATCCAATTAGTCCCTCTCCCCTCAGCTTTTCCCCTATTGCTCTCCAAATGTTTTCCTCCAAGTTTTTATCCACGTCACTTTGGAAAGTGACTATTGAATCTGCTTCCACCGCCCTTGCAGGCTGCACATTCCAGGTCACAAACGGCTATTTAAAAAAAAACTTTCCTCACGTTGCCTCTGGTTCTTAGCTGTGGAAAACACACTCAGTAATCCTTACCCTGCACAAAGCTGCAACTCCCTGTTACCCAGAAACATCGAAATAAGAGGCTATTCAGCCTCTTGAGCTCATTCCACCATTCAAATTATGGCTGATCAATATCTTAAAGGCAGTTAGAGATGGACGACAAATACTGGCCTTGCCGGTGATACTCTCATCCCATGGAACAATAAAGAAAAATGCTCCATTTCGGTTCTGGATCTCTTGCTCCTCTTAACTAACACCACTCTATCTAGCTGAGTTTTGAACTCTCTAATTGACCCCCAAATTCCACGAGGGGAGAGTGATCCAGATTTCCAATACCCAGTGCTACCTGGTTTCACTGTGACAGTCTGGCTTGATTTTACGCTCCCTGCTTTGGGTTGCTCAGAGGAAATAGTTTCTCTCTCTCTATCCACCCATCAAAAACCTCAGACATTTGAAACAAAATATTAAAAAGTGTCAAGATTAAGTTGCCTTTTCACTCCAGAACTGTGGCAGAAACATCTCCCTCTCTCTGATCGCAGTCAGGGCCAAAGATTCCTGCACATACATCAACCAGTGACAGTTCTGACAGCCGCAACATAGAATGAAGCAGCATTTGAGGCCATTTGACCCATCGTGTCTGTGCCAGAACTTCAGTACAGCTCTCCAATCAGTCCCACTCCTGCCCGTTCCCCACATTCTCCAAAGATTTTCCCTCAAGTCTTTGTCCAATTCCCTTTTGAAAGTTTCCATTGAATTTGCTTCCACCGCCCTTTTAGGCAGCGCCTTCCAGAATGTTCACCGGCCTTTTAGGCGGCATGTTCCAGAATGTCCACTCACTGCGTTTCCTTACGTTGCCTCTTGATGTTTTGTCAATTATTTTTAAGTGTTCTCTGGTTCCGGAATTTCTGCCATTGGAACCGCTTTCTCCATATTTACCCTATTAAAGCCCTTCATGATTTTGAACACCTCTATCAAATCCCCACTTAACCTTCTCTGCTCTAAGGAGAACAATCCCAGCTTCTCCAATCTCTCCACATAACTGAAGTCCCTCATCTCCCGGTCCCATTCTTGTAAATCTCCTCTGCAACCTCCCCAAGGCTTTGACATCCTCCTAGTGTGCAGTGTCCAAAACTCCAAGACCTAACCAGGGTTTTATAAAAGGTTTAACATTTTGTACTCTATGCCTCTATGAACATCTGTGTACATACACATCCAGGTCACTCTGTTCCTGCCATTCCCCCCACTTTAAAATGTTACCATTTGTTTATTTTGCCTCTCCTTATTCTGCCCACCAAAATATATCACTTCACACTTCCCCCGCATTAAATTTCATCTGCCAAGTGTCCACTCATTCCACCAATCTGTCCGTCTTCATCATCCCGAAGTCTGTCATTACCCATCTCATTGTTTACTACACTTTCGTGAGTTTCGTGCCATCTAAACTCTAAGATTACACCCAAGTTCAGGTTATTAATACTTAAATCGAAAAGTGCAGTGATCTTAAAACCAAACCCCGGGGAAGACCTCTGTACACTACCCGCCAGTCTGAAAGAAACCACCATTCACCGCAACCCCCTGCTTTTTGGCCTGTGATGGGAGATGGGAGGCCCCTGATACAGCTGCTCACTTACTGTGCGTTCTGCTGACTGCCCATATCAAGCTTAGGGTTTGAAAGAAAGCACAAATGTAGGTCACTGTCACCACCTCCCTCCCCCTGAAGGCACACTGATCACATCTATATTTAGCATCAGGAGCAACTATAACCCCAGCCCTGGGTGGGGGGGAGGGGGGGTGGAGTGCAAGGTGCAAGGGGCAGTGGTCACAACAAGCAGGGAGTCACTGGCTGGACAAAAAGACACTGAGTCTCTGTTACTACAGCCACATCCAGAGAAGGCTCAGGGCAGTGGGGTCCATATCCCTTGTTATATGGAATTAGGCGAATACTCCTCCCACCTCACACTCAGCTACACTGAAATTAATTTGCTATTTACATGGCCTTTCTGCAAGATTATCAACATCCTGTATTCCATAAAACCTTCCTCAGTATTAACTACACCCCTAAGAGTAAAGACCACCCCCAGAAATTCCTCTCTGTTTTTATCTTGTGAGATAGAAAAAAAAACGGACTGCACACTGGGGAATAACGGCCCCCCATGTGGAACCCAATCCTGGGATCCTTGGTCCCCATAGTTCAAGTTACATCAGCCAGCACAGACTGTCTCTGGTCCAGAACTTGCGTCCTCCTCTGGGCTGCCCCCCTTCCACAGGAGATGCCTCGCCACTGTCATCTCCTTTATAACAGTGGCGAGATTCCCAGAGTCAGGAATTCAGCTCCCAGGCGAGCTGCTGTTTCCTGGGCCCCTGTCCTACCCTTGGGGAGGAGGTCTCGCTGGGAACACCAGGCCGTAGGGCAGGACGAGGCCTCAACTGTGCAGTTCCTGAGGAGTTGGGGAGAGCTGTGAGCACACAGACAGACTCCCACGTGTTGAGATGCGGGGTAATCTGGAATAAAGCTCCATTCAGACATTTTCTGAGCAGAGTCTCAGTTTACAAACATGTGAGAAATGAAATAAAATGCTGAATGCTGCAAATACCGAGTGCTGCTTTTACCATCTATAACTGGTGCAGACAAACCCACTGCCTTCCCCTGGCACCCCCCACCCCACCCCCCCACCAACCACCAGCCCATGTTTGAGCCGTGATTGCAAGTGTTGCATTGGCTATTTGGCTGTGGGAGGCATCATAACCATGCACGATCATAACTTTGGCCAATGCCACTGGATAATGGATTTGCATCAGGGGCTCTGGCCAACTACCTCCCCCCCAGCCCCCAACAGAGATCAGCTGACTCAGCAACGGCCAGTGGGACTCAGTACTGTCTGGACAATGTGGCTCCAGTGTCCCCTGCTGCTATGTGGACACTGGGAGAGGGGCGATCCCACAGTTGCACAGTCTACCAAGACTCACCGCTGAAGCTCACACACAGCCCTTTGGATGAGGGGAGCCCAAGCCCAGAGGACCAAACAGCTGAGAGAGTCAATACCATCAGGAGGAAAAACCAGAGAAATGAACTCAAACAGTAAATTCTCTCGAACGTCCCTCACAAAGACATGATGTCTGAAAATGTGAAGATCTGACATCAGGTAAATGAACTGGGACCTCAGAGCATTCATTCCTTCCATCTTCCTTCACTCTCGCAGGATGAATTTTTATGCTGACTCAAGACAGTTGTAACTCTATCTCACTGCCCAAAGCTTTGCAAAGGTCAGATGGCTCCCTAACCTCATCCTCTCACCACAATTCCACTCAATGTTGATCCAGGCCTACAGGCCCTGACTTACTTGCACAGGGAGAGGAAGAACAGGCCCCACGCACGCAGGCGGGGGAGGGAGGGAGGGAGAGGGAAGGTGGGCGAGGGAGGGAGGGAGGGGAGGGGGCGAGTGGGGCAGGGGAGGGAGGGAGGGCGAGTGGGGAAGGGAAGGGCATGCACGGACGGGGGAGGCATGGTGCGCGCTGGGGTGGGAGGGGGGAGTGAGGGAGGTAGTGGGCGTGCACGCGGGTGGGGGTGGGAGGGAGTGCGTGGGGAAGGGAGGGAGTGGGCAGTGAGGGAGGGAGGGGCCAGAGGGAATCGGGATGCACGAGCTGGAGGGAGGAGAGACAAAGATCTAGAAAAACACGCAGTTCACTCAGAGACAGGTAGACACATGTACAGGTAGACGCAGAAATTCCCAGAGACCCACAGAGATGAACAAATAGGCACGAAGACAGACACAGAGAGAGACAGGAAGAGAGACAAACTCGCACAGACTAACGGGTTGACATTTCCTCCTTCACCCCACAGGACAGCACAGTCCACGAAGCTAAACCATGAGACTGTCCTGATAGAGCATGAGACTGTGGCCAAGCGCCAAGATCAGACTTCGCCTTGTTCACTAGATCAGCAAAACTGGAAGAAAGTCTCTCCGAACCCTCTCACCCAGGAGTGACTGTACAACACACCCAGTCTCTCCGAACCCTCTCACCCAGGAGTGACTGTACAACATACCCAGTCTCTCTGAACCCTCTCACAGGAGCGACTGTACAACATACCCAGTCTCTCTGAACCCTCTCACAGGAGTGACTGTATAACATACCCAGTCTCTCCGAACCCTCTCACTGGAGTGACTGTACAACATACCCAGTCTCTCTGAACCCTCTCACCCAGGAGTGACTGTACAACATACCCAGTCTCTCTGAACCCTCTCACCCAGGAGTGACTGTACAACATACCCAGTCTCTCTGAACCCTCTCACCCAAGAGTGACTGTACAACATATCCAGTCTCTCTGAACCCTCTCACCCAGGAGTGACTGTACAACATACCCAGTCTCTCTGAACCCTCTCACCCAGGAATGACTGTACAACATACCCAGTCTCTCTAAACCCTCTCACCCAGGAGTGACTGTACAACATACCCAGTCTCTCCGAACCCTCTCAGCCAGGAGTGACTGTACAACACACCCAGTCTCTCTGAACCCTCTCACCCAGGAATGACTGTACAACATACCCAGTCTCTCTAAACCCTCTCACCCAGGAGTGACTGTACAACATACCCAGTCTCTCTGAACCCTCTCACCCAGGAGTGACTGTACAACATACCCAGTCTCTCTGAACCCCCTCACCCAGGAGTGACTGTACAACATACCCAGTCTCTCTGAACCCTCTCACCCAGGAGTGACTGTACAACATACCCAGTCTCTCTGAACCCTCTCACCCAGGAGTGACTGTACAACATACCCAGTCTCTCTGAACCCTCTCACCCAGGAGTGACTGTACAACATACCCAGTCTCTCCGAACCCTCTCACCCAGGAGTGACTGTACAACATACCCAGTCTCTCCGAACCCTCTCACCCAGGAGTGACTGTACAACACACCCAGTGTCTCTGAACCCTCTCACCCAGAAGTGACTGTACAACATACCCAGTCTCTTTGAACCCTCTCACCCAGGAGTGACTGTACAACATACCCAGTCTCTCCGAACCCTCTCACCCAGGAGTGACTGTACAACATACCCAGTCTCTCCGAACCCTCTCACCCAGGAGTGACTGTACAACATACCCTGGGAGATGGAGGTTAATATGAAATGTTTAGCAAGCAGAGTTAAATCAGTCAACAGAACTTCAAGTAAAATAGTCCCGACTGGGATAGTCACTCCCACTCCCTGAGTGGGCTGCAGGTCTGGTAACTCAACCAAGTGAGTTTCAACAGTGAGTGTTGGAGGGCAATTTAACAACAGGGGCATCACAGCTGAGCCCAATTCTGTTCTCAGGTCATATCTAAACTCACCATTCATCTGTTTTTGTCCCTGTCAGCCATAGAGCGTTATTTCGGGGAAGTGCAGGAGTTTTCCCCAGTGTCCTGACCCTACCTTAACCAACACCACTAAAAACAGATTCTCTGGTCATTGCTCATATTTGCTGTTTGTGGAATCTAACTTTGTGGAAATTGTTTGCTTTGTTCTCTGTGTTATATCAGTGGCTACATTTTGTCTGTAAATCACTTTGGGACGCCCTGAGGTCGTGAAAGGTGCTATATTAATGCAAGCTCTTTTTTTTTTTTAAAATCACTAACACGGGAGCCCCAGTTGATATCACATGTCCCTGGCCCTGGGTATTGTGGCAACAGGAGTAATGATGTCAGTAATTGCATCAGAACACACTGATGTAATGAGAGTTTGAGCTTGTCCAGTCCACTAAACAAAATGACCCTTTAACAAGGTCACACTGGTCACAATAGCCGCCCATTATGGAGAAAGAGCTACAAATCCTCGTGCGGGTTCAAGCGCTGAGTTTCGGTTCCATTGCCGCAAACCACATAATCCACTGATATTTGCTGTGCCGTGTTGAGGCATTAAACCAAGAACCCAAAAAAACAACTTAACTACCAGACAGGACAACACTTCCCACAACTGACAACAGCTCGCATTTAAATAGCATTTTTAACATAGTCTAAAGTTCCAAGGCATTTCATAGCAGTGTTAAACAACATTTGACATGAAGCCACATACAACAACAACTTATATTTATATAGCACCCTTAGCAGAATCACAGACCTCATAAAACGTCACAAGGCGTTTCACAGGAGCATTATAAAACAAAATTCAAGAGATAAGGAAACATTAGTACTGATGACCATTGGCTTGATCACAGAGGTAGGTTTTAAGGAGCATCTTAAAGGAGGAGACAGGGGTAGGGAGGAAATTCCAGAGTTTAGGGCCTAGGTAGCTGAAGGCCAGGCTGCCAATGGTGAAGCGGTCGGAGGAGCACAGAGATCTCAGAGGGTTATAGGGGCTGGAAGAGGTTACAGAGGTAGGGAGGGATTGAGGCCATTGATGGATTTGGAAATGAGGATGAGAATTTTAAAAATCAAAGCCTTGCTGGACCAGGACCCAGCATAGGTCAGCGAATACAGGGGTGATGGGGGAAAACAGGATGGACAAAATCTCATTCTGATATCTTCATTCAGAAAGGAAGTACAGTCCAAGCACAGGAACCATGAAGAATGCTGCCCATGTGCAGTCTACCAATTAAGTCTCAATCATCAAAACCACACACCATCTGTACAGGGGGCAGACTGGGAGTCAGTTATTGCAAGAATGTTTACACTGACCAGTGAAAGGTTTTGAAAGATTCTCAGTCAAACACTCTAGCATTGGCTGAAGCCCTGACTCCAGTTGATTGCTCTGGTTACTGAATCATTATAACCTTACGTTATTAAGCACTAATGCATTAAGCAATGCATTTCACAGGAGGGTTATCACACAAAGTTCGACACCGAGCACGTAAGGAGATCTTAAGGGAGATGACCAACTGGTCAAAGAGGAAGTTTTTAAAGTTAAGTCTTAGAGGAGGAGAAAAGGGTGGTGAGGTTTAGGGAGGGAATTCCAGAGTTTAGGGTAGCTAAAGGCATGGCCGCCAACGATGGAATGATTAAAATTGGGGATGTTCAAGAGGCCAGAATTGGAGGAGCGCAGAGATCTCCGAGGGTTGTATAACTGGAGATTACAGAGATAAGGAGGGATGAGGATAACAGTCCAATTTATAGGTGAAAAGCTACAGGGGAACATTGGTGTATGACAGGATGTCACGGCTGTGATGCAACCTGTTGAGCCCTTGACGGGTTCTGACACACTGAACAAGGAGTTGACATTACAAGATTAGTGACTGCTCCTAACACGGCACCAACCCCAAGCACAGTAAGATTTAATGATGCAGTTGAACTCAGTAAAAGAACGTGTGTTAGAAAGGACAGATAGCAAATGCATATTAACATGGGTCATAGAAACAGGAAGAGCCCATTCAACCCCTCAGTTGTACTGGGCTTTGGTGAGGCCACACCTGGAGTAGTGTGTGAAATTTTGGTCTTCATATTTAAGAAAGGGTATATTGACATTGGAGATGGTACAGGGAAGGGTCACTAGATTGGTCCCTGGGATGAGAGGTTGTCCTATGATGAGAAGCTGAGTAAATTGGGTCTGTATTCTCTGGAGTTTAGAAGAATGAGAGGTGATCTCATTGAAACCTACAAACCTCTGAAGGGTTTTGACAGGGTGAACGGTGGGAGATTGTTTCCACTGGTCGGGGAATCTAAAACACGGGGGCACAGTCTCAGGATAAGGGGCCGATCATTTAGGACTGAGATGAGGAGAAATAACTTCACTCAAGTTATTGTGAATCTTTGGAATTCTCTACCCCAGAGGGTTGTGGGTGCTCCATCGTTGAATACATTTAAGGCTGGGATAGACAGATTTTTGGTCTCTCGAGGAATTTAAGAGAAGGGGAGGGGGAGGGAAAATGGAGTTGAAGCCCAACGTCAGCCATGATTGTATTGAATGGGGGAGCAGGCTAGATGGGCCGAATGGTCTACTCCTGCTCCTATTTCTTATGTTATGATGTTTGAATCTGCTTCTACCATTAAAGCAGCTCGTGGGTTGACCTGCACCAAGACCTCATTAACCCAACTTGGCTCTATAGCCCTTAATACCAAAACCCAATATACACAGAGTTGTGTTCCGGAGCACGCTGCCTGAAAGGGCAGTGGAAACAGATTCAATAATAACTTTCAAAAGAGAATGGGGTAAATATTTGAAGGGCAAATATACAGGACAGTGAGGGAAAAAAACAGTGGATTGAGAAAGAGCTGGAACAGACTTGATGGACCAAATGGCCTCCTTCATTGCTGTATAATTCTATGATTCCAACATAAATCTACCCATCTCAGTATCCACATTCTTTGGGGGAATGTTCCAGATTCCCTTTGTGGGAAGAGGTGCTCCCTGATTTCACTCCTGAGCTCTAATTTTAAGATTGTGCCCCCTTGTTCTGGGTCCCCTCACAACCACGCCCCCACCCTCACTACCCTGCCCCCACCCTACATGCCCCCCTCCCCCTCCTCCACCCCCACCTCGCCCCAACCGAGGAAAGCGCTGCTGTGAATCTATTTGGTCAAATAGTTCGATAATTTTCATCAATTTAGCTCAAATCACATGACCTCCCCCCACCACATCTCCAAAACTCAGGGGTTATAACAGGAACAACAGGCTTAAACTGCATCTTCAATGTAAGAGATCGTTTCATGGTGGTTAACAGGCCAAATTTACGTGACATGCCTTCATGATTTAACTCTTTAAGCCTGGTATCATTCTGGTGAATTTGAGAGTTTCTTTCTGAGGTGTGAAGCCCAGAATTGAACACGGTGACTCCAGAGGGGGTTTACCCCAGGCTCTGTTCAACTGGAGCATCGTTTCCTCCCCTCTGTACTATAGAAACCATCGAGATAAAGACCTACATCCCATTAGCCTTTCTGGTTATTTTTTTTGTATTTTTCCACTGGTGTTTAATGATGTGTTTACCTGGACCCTAAATCTCTTTGTTCCTCCTCAGTTTCTGGTCTCTTGTCATTTGGTAAATATCCCCATCTGTCTTTCTTGGGTCCAAAGTGGGCGGCTTCACACTGGCCAACGCTGAACTCCATTTGCGACAGTGCCCTCCACTCACTTTGTAACCTCCTGCTCCCAGCAGCACCACTTTCTGTGCCTCCTAACCCCACACAGCCACATGCTGGAGCACAAGTTACAGCCTGACCCAGTCATTGTTCACACATATTCACCCATAGGTTACACATACCACCCCATACTCGAATGGTACATTTACTTAGAGGTTCCAAGGTGCACACTGAACTCCGAGTTAGAAGGTTGTGGGTTCAATCCCAAACCCGGCACCTCGGCCCGCAATCTAGACTTGACGCGGCAGGTCTGGCATTGAGGGAGGGCTGCACCGATACAACACAGTGTGTGGAGAGTGTGTGTGCAAGTCAGGTATTGTTCCTCCTGTTCCAGGTTCCCCATTCTAAATAGTTCCCCCCACACCATCCACACCCCCATCCCGCTAACCCTCACTGTTGAAATCAGACGGGTTGTGCTGTCTCTGACCCTAACACATTCTTCCATGTTTAGAACTCAGTTCAGGAACTCCATTCTGACGTTATAAATAACCACTACACTTCAAACTGTGCTTCAGCAGCTGAAACGCACTTTGGGACACCCGGAGGTTGTGAAAGGCCCTATAGAAATGCAAGTCTTTCTTTGACTCCTTCAGTCTTCCTTTAGCTACAACTGACAGACATTAAAACACCAAATCTGAACGGTAAGAGGGCCAAGGAGAGCAGGACCAGAAAAACACCGCTATTTGTCCAGGAAAATCCAATAACACCTCCCCCGCCACCAACCCCTTTCAAATTTCTGTGCAATTCTCCCATGGATTCTCCACATTGTCCACCTCCCTGCAACTTGTTTGGGAGAGTCTGGTGCATATCTATGTACAGCACATCAACATTAAAATATTTAGGGAGTGGGAGATGGGGAGGGAGCTGGGGGTTGTGGTGTTCAAATCACCGCTCTCTAAACATTGAATTAAACTCAGGGGTTTGTAAGAATGTCTGGGGTCCAACAGGCAACTTGAACTCTTTGCAAACCAGGTTGGACACGACTCTGTGTTCACACTCCAAACACTCTCACTCCAGTTGCTTTGGTATCAGCCACCGGGCCGATTACAATGGACCTGCAGTGTAAATGCACCTTCATATGATCCTGTTCTCTGATGGCCCACCGTGCAGAGAAATACCTCCTGGTATTTAT
Organism: Cetorhinus maximus; assembly: GCF_964194155.1. Taxonomy (NCBI): domain Eukaryota; kingdom Metazoa; phylum Chordata; class Chondrichthyes; order Lamniformes; family Cetorhinidae; genus Cetorhinus; species Cetorhinus maximus. Next base: position 11,887 of record NW_027598443.1, read on the forward strand.
TCCGAGTTTATTCTTCATAACCCTGACCCGTCGGCTCCAGTCCCCTGAACCCTGACCCGTCGGCTCCAGTCCCCTGAACCCCGACCCGTCGGCTCCAGTCCCCTGAACCCCGACCCGTCGGCTCCAGTCCCCTGAACCCCGACCCGTCGGCTCCAGTCCCCTGACCCCTGACCCGTCGGCTCCAGCCCCCTGAACCCTGACCCGTCGGCTCCAGCCCCCTGAACCCCGACCTGTGTGCTGGTGCAGACTGGGTTGCTTGCGGTTTACTTTATTGCTTTCAATTATCCATAAGGTCCCCTCGGAGATCTCTCTATTCTATGGCCGTCTAGCCCACTCGCTCCTTATAGCTCAAAGCTACATTACCCAGCACCTTCAGTCCATTTGACGTATTCTCCCCTCTGAAATCATGGGTACAATTCCCAACCAGTATTTGACCTGGTTTGACACTACCAGTGCAGCACTGACAAAATCCCAGTGTCAAAGACGCTAAGCTTTGGAGATGGCTTTGGACAGGACATCTGTCTTTCAGATGAGATGTTAAACTAAGGCCCTAGCTGCCCTCTCCATTGGATGTAAAAGATCCCACAGCACTACTTCTAAGAAAAGTAAGGGAGCCCTGGTCAGTATTTAATCCTCAACAAACACCACACCACAAAATAAATGATCTATTCATTATACATTACTGTGTGTGTGGGAGCTTGCTGTGTGCAAATTAGAATCATAGAATGGCCACTGCATAGGAGGCCATTCAGCCCATTGTGTCCAGGCTGAATCTCTGTAAAAGCAACTCAGCTTCTTCCATTTTTCTATTCAGGTAACAATCTAATTCTCTTTTGAAAGTCACAGATGAACCTGCCTCCACCACACTCTCAAGCCGTGCATTCCAGATCCTAACCACTCGCTACGCAAAAAAGGTTTTTCAGCAAGTTGCCTTTGGTTCTTTTGCCAATCACCTTAAATCCATGAGGAAAGGCTGGACAGGTTAGGCTTGTATCCACTGGAGTTTAGAAGAGTAAGGGGCAGCTTAGATTGAAACCTTTAAGATCCTGATGGGTCTCGACAGGGTGGATGTGGGTAGGATGTTTCCTCTTGTGGGAGAATCTAGAACTAGAGGTCACTGTCTAAAAATAAGTGGCCGCCCATTTAAGACAGAGATGAGGAGAAATTTTTTTCTCTGAATGTCATGAGTCTTTGGAACTCTCTTCCTCAAAAGGCGGTGGAAGCAGAGCCTTTGAATATTTTTATGGCAGAGCTGGATAGATTCTTGATAAACAAGGGGGTGAAAGGTCATTGGGAGTAGGCAGGATTGTGCAGTTGATGTTACAAGCAGATCAACCATGATCTTATTGAATGGCGAAGCAGGCTGGAGGGACCAAGTGGCCCACTCCTAATTCTTAAGTTCGTATGTCCTCTGGTTTTCAGTCCTTCCACCAACGGGAACAGTTTCTCCCTATCCTCTCTGTCCAGTCCCCTCATGATGTTGAACACCTCCATCAAATCTCCCCTCAGCCTTCTCTTCTCCAAGGAGTACCCCAACTTCTCCAAATTAACTTCATGAACTTGACATTCCCCATTCCCGTGAATCTATGACGCACCCTCCCTAATGCCTTCGCACCACTGCAGTCTGACTTGCAATATAACAGGAACTTCAAAAAAAGTACTTAGGTGGTTGTAAAGCGCTTTGGGATCTCATGACAAAAACAGAATTACCTGGAAAAACTCAGCAGGTCTGGCAGCATCGGCAGAGAAGAAAAGAGTTGACGTTTCGAGTCCTCATGACCCTTCAAGGGTCGATGCTGCCAGTCCTGCTGAGTTTTTCTAGGTAATTCTGTTTTTGTTTTGGATTTCCAGCATCCACAGTAGTTTTTTGTTTTTATCTTTGGGATCTCATGAGGTTGGTGAAAGATGTTGTATAAATGCACGGTTTTTTATATATATCGAGTCCCGGTCTGTGTTGAGGTGGATGTTAAAGTTCTCGCGGCTGTATTCGGAGAGCAGGGAGCTCCTGGTCAACATTCATCCCTCAAACAATGTCAAAAACTGGTCGTTCATAAATCAACAGGCCATTCAGCCCAACTGCCCTATGCTGCTATCCTGCTCTAATGACAGTTTCCCAGCCTGTCCTCCCTTCCCTTCTCCTTCATGTGGGTATAGAGCCTCCTGAGGGGCTGTTCCTGGGCTTCTCTACCCCCGGGGTGGCACCTTCTCTACCCCTGGGGGTGGCACCTCCACGTGGGTTGGAGGTGCCAGTCTCTCCGGGACCCCCTTTCTTTCAGGTTTCCATGGCCCTGCGGCTGGACTGGACTCCGGCCCCCCAGCAGCTCCCTCCGGCCAGGCCGTCCTGTCCAGGCCGGTGCTGGGCTCTGGGTGGGGGGGGGGGGGCCTGGTCGGAGGCTGGTCAGTGGGTCAGCGCCTCCGGCCAAGAGACTCCAACTCCCACAACCACCCATGTGCCCCCCCCCCCCCTCTCAAGGTGATTGGCCGGTGGTGGCACGGAAAGCGGCCAATGCCGCTGCTGATTGGCTGACGGTCCCGTCACTCACTCCAACCCCAACACCCCGCCCCCAACCAAAAAAATACCCCCCGCCCCCTCCCCCCCCCCCATCCCGCGGCGGGGACTGGGGGGGGGGGGGGGGAATCCGGGGGAGAGGCTCCTGTCCCCGGGCAAAGAGCCCGAGACAAAGGGTTAAAACAACCCGGGCCCCCGACACATTGTATCCGCCCCCGGGGCCCCGACACATTGTATCCGCCCCCGGGGCCCCGACACATTGTATCCGCCCCCGGGGCCCCGACACATTGTATCCGCCCCCGGGGCCCCGACACATTGTATCCGCCCCCGGGGCCCCGACACATTGTATCCGCCCCCGGGCCCCCGACACATTGTATCCGCCCCCGGGGCCCCGACACATTGTATCCGCCCCCGGGGCCCCGACACATTGTATCCGCCCCCGGGGCCCCGACACATTGCATCCGCCCCCGGGGCCCCGACACATTGTATCCGCCCCCGGGGCCCCGACACATTGTATCCGCCCCCGGGGCCCCGACACATTGTATCCGCCCCCGGGGCCCCCGACACATTGTATCCGCCCCCGGGGCCCCGACACATTGTATCCGCCCCCGGGGCCCCCGACACATTGTATCCGCCCCCGGGGCCCCGACACATTGTATCCGCCCCCGGGGCCCCCGACACATTGTATCCGCCCCCGGGGCCCCGACACATTGTATCCGCCCCCGGGGCCCCGACACATTGTATCCGCCCCCGGGGCCCCCGACACATTGTATCCGCCCCCGGGGCCCCGACACATTGTATCCGCCCCCGGGCCCCCGACACATTGTATCCGCCCCCGGGGCCCCGACACATTGTATCCGCCCCCGGGGCCCCGACACATTGTATCCGCCTCCCTCCCTCCCTCACCTGTTCCCCGGCCGCACGTACCTGGATCGCCGCCGCTGACCACTCGCCTCATGTCGCTGCTGAGCGCGGCCTCGGCCTCCTCCTCCCCCCGTGGCCCATGACCGGGGCCTCGGGCTCGGGGACAACTCGGCGGCGCCCCTGCTCCTCCCGCCGCCTCCTCCCGCCTCAGCCCCCCAGACAATCCTTCACAGCGGCCCCGGCTCCGGCTCCGGCCCCGGCCTCTCTCTCTCTCTCTCTCCCTCTCCCGCTGCTCGGCGCCGCCGCTTCTGTTGTTGTCAAACGGCGGTGAGTGTGGAGCAGCCGGAGGAAGGGGCTGAGGGAGCCGCCGTGTCACAATAAGAGTCCCCGCTCCCTCCCACAGCAGCTCCCAGCGGCACCAGCTCAGCACCGCCACCGACACCACACTCACTAAACACACACTAAATACACTCACACTAAACACACACTAAATACACTCACACACTAAACACACACTAAACACACTCACACACTAAACACACACTAAATACACTCACACACTAAACACACACTAAATACACACACACTAAACACACACACACACTCACTAAACACACACTAAATACACTCACACTAAACACACACTAAATACACTCACACACTAAACACACACTAAATACACACACACTAAACACACACTAAATACACTCACACACTAAACACACACTAAATACACACACACTAAACACACACACACACTCACTAAACACACACTAAATACACTCACACTAAACACACACTAAATACACTCACACACTAAACACACACTAAATACACACACACTAAACACACACTAAATACACTCACACTAAACACACACTAAATACACTCACACTAAACACACACTAAATACACTAAACACACACTAAACACACACACACCGACACCACACTCACTAAACACTAAATACACTCACACACTAAACACACACTAAACACACTCACACTAAACACACACTAAACACACACACACACAACACACACTCACACACACACCGACACCACACTCACTAAACACTAAACACACTCACACTAAACACACACTAAATACACTAAACACACACTAAACACACACACACCGACACCACACTCACTAAACACTAAATACACTCACACTAAACACACACTAAACACACTCACACCGACACCACACTCACACACTAAACACACACTAAACACACTCACACACTAAACACACACTAAATACACTAAACACACACTAAACACACTCACACTAAACACACACTAAATACACTAAACACACACTAAATACACTCACACACTAAACACACACTAAACACACTCACACTAAACACACACTCACACACTAAACACACACTAAACACACTCACACTAAACACACACTCACACACTAAACACACACTAAACACACTCACACTAAACACACACACACCAACACCACACTCACTAAACACACACTAAATACACTCACACTCACACACCGACACCACACTCACTAAACACTAAATACACACACACACTAAATACACACACACACTAAATACACACACACTAAACACACACTAAACACACTCACACTAAACACACACACACCGACACCACACTCACTAAACACTAAATACACACACACTAAACACACACACACCAACACCACACTCACTAAACACTAAATACACACACACTAAACACACACACACCAACACCACACTCACTAAACACTAAATACACACACACACTAAATACACACACACTAAACACACACTAAACACACTCACACTAAACACACACACACCGACACCACACTCACTAAACACTAAATACACACACACTAAACACACACTAAATACACTAAACACACACTAAACACACACACACCGACACCACACTCACTAAACACTAAATACACTCACACACTAAACACACACACACACTCACTAAACACACACTAAACACACACACACTCACACACACACACACACACAGACACCACACTCACTAAACACACACTAAATACACTCACACACTAAACACACACACACACTCACTAAACACACACTAAACACACACACACTCACACACACACACACACACAGACACCACACTCACTAAACACACACTAAATACACTCACACACTAAACACACACACACACACTAAACACACACACACTCACACACCGACACCACACTCACTAAACACACACTAAATACACTCACACACTAAACACACACACACACACTAAACACACACACACTCACACACCGACACCACACTCACTAAACACACACTAAATACACTCACACACTAAACACACACACACACACTAAACACACACACACTCACACACCGACACCACACTCACTAAACACACACTAAATACACTCACACACTAAACACACACACACACACTAAACACACACACACTCACACACCGACACCACACTCACTAAACACACACTAAATACACTCACACACTAAACACACACTAAATACACTAAACACACACTAAACACACACACACCGACACCACACTCACTAAACACTAAATACACTCACACACTAAACACACACACACACTCACTAAACACACACTAAACACACACACACTCACACACACACACACACACAGACACCACACTCACTAAACACACACTAAATACACTCACACACTAAACACACACACACACTCACTAAACACACACTAAACACACACACACTCACACACACACAGACACCACACTCACTAAACACACACTAAATACACTCACACACTAAACACACACACACACACTAAACACACACACACTCACACACCGACACCACACTCACTAAACACACACTAAATACACTCACACACTAAACACACACACACACACTAAACACACACACACTCACACACCGACACCACACTCACTAAACACACACTAAATACACTCACACACTAAACACACACACACACACACTAAACACACACACACTCACACACCGACACCACACTCACTAAACACACACTAAATACACTCACACACTAAACACACACACACACACTAAACACACACACACTCACACACCGACACCACACTCACTAAACACACACTAAATACACTCACACACTAAACACACTCACACTCACACACCGACACCACACTCACTAAACACTAAATACACTCACACACTAAACACACACTAAACACACACACACACTAAACACACACTAAACACACACACACTCACACACCGACACCACACTCACTAAACACTAAATACACTCACACACTAAACACACACTAAACACACTCACACTAAACACACACACACTCACACACACACACCGACACCACACTCACTAAACACACACTAAATACACTCACACACTAAACACACACACACTCACTAAACACACACTAAACACACACACACCGACACCACACTCACTAAACACACACTAAATACACTCACACACTAAACACACACACACTCACACTAAACACACACTAAACACACTCACACTAAACACACACACACTCACTAAACACTAAATACACTCACACTAAACACACACTAAACACACTCACACTAAACACACACACACTCACACACACACTAAATACACTCACACACTAAACACACACTAAACACACTCACACACACTAAACACACACTAAATACACTCACACTAAACACACACACACTCACACACCGACACCACACTCACTAAACACTAAACACACTCACACACTAAACACACACTAAACACACACACACTAAACACACACTCACACACTAAACACACACTAAACACACACACACTAAACACACACACACTCACACACTGACACCACACTCACTAAACACACTCACACACTAAACACTCACACACACACTAAACACACACTAAATACACTCACACACTAAACACACACACACTCACACACCGACACCACACTCACTAAACACTAAACACACTCACACACTAAACACTCACACACACACTAAACACACACTAAATACACTCACACACTAAACACACACACACTCACACACCGACACCACACTCACTAAACACTAAACACACTCACACACTAAACACTCACACACACACTAAACACACACTAAATACACTCACACACTAAACACACACACACTCACACACCGACACCACACTCACTAAACACTAAACACACTCACACACTAAACACTCACACACACACTAAACACACACTAAATACACTCACACTAAACACACACACACTCACACACCGACACCACACTCACTAAACACTAAACACACTCACACACTAAACACTCACACACACACTAAACACACACTAAATACACTCACACACTAAACACACACACACTCACACACCGACACCACACTCACTAAACACTAAACACACTCACACACTAAACGCACACTAAATACACTCACACACTAAACACACACTAAATACACTCACACACTAAACACACACTAAATACACTCACACACTAAACACACACTAAATACACTCACACTAAACACACACACACTCACACACTAAACACACACTAAACACACACACACCGACACCACACTCACTAAACACACACTAAACACACACTAAATACACTCACACACTAAACACACACTAAATACACTCACACACTAAACACACACTAAATACACTCACACACTAAACACACTCACACACTAAACACACACTAAATACACTCACACACTAAACACACACTAAACACACTCACACACTAAACACACACTAAATACACTCACACTAAACACACACTAAATACACTCACACACTAAACACACACTAAATACACTCACACACTAAACACACACTAAACACACTCACACACTAAACACACACTAAATACACTCACACTAAACACACACTAAACACACTCACACACTAAACACACACTAAATACACTCACACACTAAACACACACTAAACACACTCACACACTAAACACACACTAAATACACTCACACTAAACACACACTAAACACACTCACACACTAAACACACACTAAATACACTCACACTAAACACACACTAAACACACTCACACACTAAACACACACTAAATACACTCACACACTAAACACACACTAAACACACTCACACACTAAACACACACTAAATACACTCACACACTAAACACACACTAAATACACTCACACACTAAACACACACTAAACACACTCACACACTAAACACACACTAAACACACTCACACACCGACACCACACTCACTAAACACTAAATACACTCACACACTAAACACACACTAAATACACTCACACACTAAACACACACTAAACACACTCACACACTAAACACACACTAAATACACTCACACACTAAACACACACACACTCACACACCGACACCACACTCACTAAACACTAAACACACTCACACACTAAACACACACTAAATACACTCACACTAAACACACACTAAATACACTCACACACTAAACACACACTAAACACACTCACACTAAACACACACTAAATACACTCACACACACACTAAACACACTCACACACTAAACACACACTAAATACACTCACACACTAAACACACACTAACACACTCACACACTAAACACACACTAAATACACTCACACTAAACACACACTAAACACACACACACTAAACACACACTAAATACACTCACACACACACTAAACACACACTAAATACACTCACACTAAACACACACTAAATACACTCACACACTAAACACACACTAAACACACTCACACACACACTAAACACAGCCACCGACACCACACACTAAACACACACTAAATACACTCACACTAAACACACACTAAACACACTCACACACTAAACACACACTAAATACACACACACTAAACACACACTAAATACACTCACACTAAACACACACACACTCACACACCGACACCACACTCACTAAACACTAAACACACTCACACACTAAACACACACTAAATACACACACTCACTAAACACACACTAAATACACTCACACACTAAACACAGCCACCGACACCACACACTAAACACACACTAAACACACTCACACTAAACACTCACTAAACACACACTAAATACACACACACACCGACACCACACACTAAACACACACTAAATACACTCACACACTAAACACACACACACTCACACACCGACACCACACTCACTAAACACTAAATACACTCACACACTAAACACACACTAAATACACTCACACACTAAACACACACACACTCACACACCGACACCACACTCACTAAACACTAAATACACTCACACACTAAACACACACTAAATACACTCACACACACACTAAACACACACTAAATACACTCACACTAAACACACACTAAATACACTCACACACTAAACACACACACACTCACACACCGACACCACACTCACTAAACACACACTAAATACACTCACACTAAACACACACTAAACACACTCACACACTAAACACACACTAAATACACTCACACTAAACACACACTAAACACACTCACACACTCACTAAACACACACTAAACACACTCACACACTAAACACACACTAAATACACTCACACTAAACACACACTAAACACACTCACACACTCACTAAACACACACTAAACACACTCACACACTCACTAAACACACACTAAACACTCACTAAACACACACTAAATACACACACACACCGACACCACACACTAAACACACACTAAATACACTCACACACTAAACACAGCCACCGACACCACACACTATACACACACTAAACACACTCACACTAACCACTCACTAAACACACACTAAATACACACACACACCGACACCACACACTAAACACACACTAAATACACTCACACACTAAACACAGCCACCGACACCACACACTAAACACACACTAAATACACTCACACACTAAACACACACTAAATACACTCACACACACACTAAACACACACTAAATACACACACTCACTAAACACACACTAAATACACTCACACACACACTAAACACACACTAAATACACACACTCACTAAACACACACTAAACACACTCACACACTAAACACACACTAAATACACTCACACACACACTAAACACACACTAAATACACACACTCACTAAACACACACTAAATACACTCACACACACACTAAACACACACGAAATACACACACTCACTAAACACACACTAAATACACACACTCACTAAACACACACTAAATACACTCACACACTAAACACACACTAAATACACTCACACACTAAACACACACTAAATACACTCACACACACACTAAACACACACTAAATACACACACTCACTAAACACACACTAAATACACTCACACACTAAACACACACTAAATATACACACTCACTAAACACACACTAAATACACACACACACCGACACCACACACTAAACACACACTAAATACACACACTCACTAAACACACACTAAATACACTCACGCACTAAACACACACTAAATACACTCACACACTAAACACACACTAAATACACTCACAAACACTAAACACACACTAAATACACACACTCACTAAACACACACTAAATACACTCACACACTAAACACAGCCACCGACACCACACACTAAACACACACTAAACACACTCACACTAAACACTCACTAAACACACACTAAATACACACACACACCGACACCACACACTAAACACACACTAAATACACTCACACACTAAACACAGCCACCGACACCACACACTAAACACACACTAAATACACACACTCACTAAACACACACTAAATACACTCACACACACACTAAACACACACTAAATACACACACTCACTAAACACACACTAAATACACACACTCACTAAACACACACTAAATACACACACTCACTAAACACACACTAAATACACTCACACACTAAACACACACTAAATACACTCACACACTAAACACACACTAAATACACTCACACACACACTAAACACACACTAAATACACACACTCACTAAACACACACTAAATACACTCACACACTAAACACACACTAAATACACACACTCACTAAACACACACTAAATACACACACACACCGACACCACACACTAAACACACACTAAATACACACACTCACTAAACACACAATAAATACACTCACACACTAAACACACACTAAATACACTCACACACTAAACACACACTAAATACACTCACACACACACTAAACACACACTAAATACACACACTCACTAAACACACACTAAATACACTCACACACTAAACACACACTAAATACACACACTCACTAAACACACACTAAACACACTCACACACACACTAAACACACACTAAACACACTCACACACACACTAAACACACACACACACCGACACCACACTCACTAAACACACACTAAATACACACACTCACTAAACACACACTAAATACACACATTCACTAAACACACACTAAACACACTCACACACACACTAAACACACACACACACCGACACCACACTCACTAAACACACACTAAATACACACACACTAAACACACACTAAATACACACACTCACTAAACACACACTAAACACACTCACTCACACACTAAACACACACTAAATACACACACTCACTAAACACACACTAAACACACTCACACACACACTAAACACACACTAAATACACTCACACTAAACACACATACACTCACACACCGACACCACACTCACTAAACACACACTAAATACACACACTCACTAAACACACACTAAATACACACTCACACTAAACACACACTAAATACACACTCACACTAAACACACACTAAATACACACTCACACTAAACACACACTAAATACACACACTCACTAAACACACACTAAATACACACTCACACTAAACACACACTAAATACACACTCACACTAAACACACACTAAATACACTCACACACTAAACACACACTAAATACACACTCACACTAAACACACACTAAATACACTCACACACTAAACACACACTAAATACACTCACACACTAAACACACTCACACACACACTAAACACACACTAAATACACTCACACTAAACACACACTAAATACACTCACACTAAACACACACTAAATACACTCACACACACTAAACACACACTAAACACACTCACACTAAACACACACTAAATACACACTCACACTAAACACACACTAAATACACTCACACACTAAACACACACTAAATACACTCACACACTAAACACACTCACACACACACTAAACACACACTAAATACACTCACACTAAACACACACTAAATACACTCACACTAAACACACACTAAATACACTCACACACACTAAACACACACTAAACACACTCACACTAAACACACACTAAACACACTCACACTAAACACACACTAAATACACTCACACTAAACACACACTAAATACACTCACACACACACACCGACACCACACTCACTAAACACACACTAAATACACACACACACTAAACACACACTAAATACACACACACACTAAACACACACTAAATACACTCACACTAAACACACACTAAACACACACACACTCACACTAAACACAGCCACCGACACCACACTCACTAAACACACACTAAATACACTCACACTCACACTAAACACAGCCACCGACACCACACACTAAACACTAAACACACTCACACACACACACCAACACCAGACACACTAAATACACACACACTAAACACACACTAAATACACTCACACTCACACTAAACACAGCCACCGACACCACACACTAAACACTAAACGCACTCACACACACACACCAACACCAGACACACTAAACACACACTAAATACACACACTAAACACACACACACACTAAACACACTCACACACACACACCGACACCAGACACACTAAACACACACTAAATACACTCACACACTAAATACACTCACACACACTCACACCAAACACAGCCACCGACACCACACACTAAACACACACTAAATACACTCACACACACTCACACCAAACACACTCACACTCACACACCGACACCAGACACTAAACACTAAATACACACACACACTAAACACACTCACACTCACACTAAACACAGCCACCGACACCACACTCACTAAACACACACTAAATACACACACACACACTCACACCAAACACAGCCACCGACACCAGACACTAAACACACACTAAATACACTCACACACACACCAAACACACTCACACTCACACACCGACACCAGACACTAAACACTAAATACACACACACACTAAACACACTCACACTCACACTAAACACAGCCACCGACACCACACTCACTAAACAATAAATACACACACACACACTAAATACACACTAAACACACTCACACTCACACTAAACACAGCCACCGACACCACACACTAAACACTAAATACACACACACACTAAATACACTCACACACACTCACACTCACACACCGACACCAGACACTAAACACACACTAAATACACTCACACACACTCACACCAAACACACTCACACTCACACACCGACACCACACACTAAACACACACTAAATACACACACACACCAAACACACTCACACACACACTAAACACAGCCACCGACACCACACACTAAACACACACTAAATACACTCACACACCAAACACACTCACACTCACACACTGACACCACACACTAAACACACACTAAATACACACACACACCAAACACACTCACACACACACTAAACACAGCCACCGACACCACACACTAAACACTAAATACACTCACACACCAAACACACTCACACTCACACACCGACACCAGACACACTAAACACACACTAAATACACTCACTAAATACACACACACACCAAACACACTCACACTAAACACAGCCACCGACACCACACTCACTAAACATACACTCACACTAAACACACACACACCAAACATACACACTAAACACACCAAACACAGCCACCGAGACCAGACACTCACTAAACACACTCACACTCACACTAAACACACACACACCAAACACAGCCACCGACACCACACACACACTCACTAAATACACTCACACCGACACCAGACACACTAAACACTAAATACACACACACACACACACACACACACTAAACACACTCACACTAAACACAGCCACCGACACCAGACACTAAACATACACACACACACTAAACACACACCAAACACACACCAAACACACACTAAATACACACACACACTAAACACTAAATACACTCACACACCAGACACTCACTAAACAGACACACTCACACTAAACACACACACACACTCACACCAAACATACACACTAAACACACCAAACACAGCCACCGAGACCAGACACACACCAAACACAGCAACAGAGACCAAACACACACACAGACAACACACACACAGAGACCAGACACACACCAAACACACACACACCAAACATACACACAGAGACAACACACACACCAGACACACTCACACCAAACACACACCAAACACAGCAACAGAGACCAGACACACACCAAACACACACACAGAGACAACACACACACCAAACACACTCACACCAAACACACACACAGAGACAACACACACACCAAACACACTCACACCAAACACACACACAGAGACAACACACACACCAAACACACTCACACCAAACACACACCAAACACAGCCACCGAGACCAGACACTCACACACCAAACACAGCCACAGAGACAACACACACACCAAACACACACACAGAGACAACACACACACAAAACACAGCCACAGAGACCAGACACTCACACCAAACACACACACAGAGACAACACACACACAGAGACAACACACACACTAAACAAACACACCAAACACAGCCACAGAGACCAGACACTCACACCAAACACACACACAGAGACAACACACACACCAAACACACACACACACCAAACACAGCCACAGAGACCAGACACACACCAAACACACACACACCAAACACACACACAGAGACCAGACACACACCAAACACAAACACACCAAACACACACACAGAGACCAGACACTCACACACCAAACACACTTACACCAAACACAGCCACAGAGACCAGACAAACACACACCAAACACACTCACACCAAACACAGCCACAGAGACCAGATACACACACAGCAAACACACTCACATCAAACACAGCCCGAGAGACCAGACACACAAACCAAAAACACTTACACCGAACACTGCCACAGAGACCAGACATACAGACACAAACACCAAACACACACCAAACACACTCACACCAAACACTGCCACAGAGACCAGACATACAGACACAAACACCAAACACACACCAAACACACTCACACCAAACACAGCCACAGAGACCAGACACACAGACAGACACACCAAACACAGCCTGTTCACTAAACACACTCACACCAAACACAGCCTGCTCCCTCAACACACACACACCAAACACAGCCTGTTCACTAAACACACACGCACCAAACACATCCTGGTCCCTCAACACACTCACACACCAAACACAGTCAGCTCACTAAACACACTGACAGAGAGAGCACTCACACACCAAACACAGTCTGCTCAGTAAACACACAGACAGAGAGAGCACTCACACACCAAACACAGTCTCCTCATTAAACACACTCACAGATACAGCAATCACACGCCAAACACAGTCTGCTCACTAAACAAACTCACAGATACAGCAATCACACACCAAACACAGTCTGCTCACTGAAGACACTCACAGATACAGCAATCACATACCAAACACAGTCTGCTCACTAAACACACTGACAGAGAGAGCACACACACAGAAAACACAGCCTGCTCACTAAACACACTCACAGTGACAGCACTCACATACCAAACACAGTCTGCTCATTAAACACACTGACAGAGAGAGCACTCACACACAAAACACAGCCTTCTCACTAAAGACACTGACAGATAGAGCACTCACACACAAAACACAGTCTGCTCAATAAACACATTGACAGAGAGAGCACTCACACACCTAATACAGTCTGCTCACTAAGCACACTCACAGAGAGAGCACTCACACACCAAACACAGTCTGCTCACTAAACACACTGACAGAGAGAGCACTCACACACCAAACACAGTCTGCTCACTAAACACACTGACAGAGAGAGCACTCACACGCCAAACACAGCCTACTCACTAAGCACAATCACAGAGAGAGCACTCACAAACCAAAATCAGTCTGCTCAATACACATATTGACAGAGAGAGCACACACACACCAAACACAGCCTGCTCACTAAACACACTGACAGAGAGAGTACTCACATGCAAAAAACAGTCTGCTCACTAAACACACTGACAGAGACAGCTCTCTCACACCAAACACAGTCTGCTCGCTAAACACACTGACAGAGAGAGCACTCACACACCAAACACAGTCTGCTCACTAAACACACTGACAGAGGCAGCACTCACACACCAAACACAGTCTGCTCACTAAACACACTGACAGACAGAGCACTCACACACCAAACACAGCCTGCTCACTAAACACACTGACAGAGAGAGCACTCACAGAGCAAACACAGCCTGCTAACTAAACAAACTCACAGAGAGAGCACTCACACATCAAGCACAGCCTGCTCACTAAACACACTTACAGAGAGAGCACTCACACACCAAACACAGCCTGCACATTAAACACACTCACCGAGAGAGCACTCACACACCAAACACAGACTGCTCACTAAACACACTCACAGAGAGAGCACTCATACACCAAACACAGCCTGCTCACTAAAAACACTCACGGAGAGAGCACTCACACACCAAACACAGACTGCTCACTAAACACACTCACAGAGGGAGCACTCAGACACCAAACACAGCCTGCTCACTAAAAACACTCACGGAGAGAGCACTCACACACCAAACACAGACTGCTCACTAAACACACTCACAGAGAGAGCACTCAGACACCAAACACAGCCTGCTCACTAAACACACTCACAGAGAGAGCACTCAGACACCAAACACAGCCTGCTCACTAAACACACTCACGGAGAGAGCACTCACATACCAAACAGAGGTTGCTCACTAAACACAATCACATAGAGAGCACTCACAAAGCAAACACAGCCTGCTTACTAAACACACTGACAGAGAGAGCACTAACACACCAAACACAGCCTGCTCACTAAACAAACT
The DNA here is from genome assembly GCF_964194155.1 of Cetorhinus maximus. Classification (NCBI taxonomy): domain Eukaryota; kingdom Metazoa; phylum Chordata; class Chondrichthyes; order Lamniformes; family Cetorhinidae; genus Cetorhinus; species Cetorhinus maximus. Next base: position 29,581 of record NW_027598443.1, read on the forward strand.
CACGGAGAGAGCACTCGCACACCAAACAGAGGCTGCTCACTAAACAAAATCACAGAGAGAGCACTCAAACACCAAACATAGCCTGCACACTAAACACACTGACAGAGAGAGTACTCACACACCAAACACAGCCTGCTTACTAAACACACTGACAGAGAGAGCACTCACACACCAAACACAGCCTGCTCACTAAACACACTGACAGAGAGAGCACTCACACACCATACACAGTCTGCTCACTAAACACACTGACAGAGAGAGCACTCACACACCAAACACAGCCTGCTCACTAAACACACTCACGGAGAGAGCACTCACACACCAAACACAGTATGCTCCCTAAACACACTGACAGAGAGAGCACTCACACACCAAACACAGCCTGCTCACTAAACACACTGACAGATAGAGCACTCACACACCAAACACAGTCTGCTCACTAAACACACTGACAGACAGAGCACTCACACACCAAACACAGCCTGCTCACTAAACACACTGACAGAGAGAGTACTCACACACCAAACACAGCCTGCTCACTAAACACACTGACAGAGAGAGCACTCACACACCAAACACAGTCTGCTCACTAAACGCACTGACAGAGAGAGCACTCACACACCAAATATAGCCTGGTCACTAAACACGCCGACAGAAAGAGCACTCACACATCAAACACAGCCTGCTCACTAAACACACTCAGAGAGAGCACTCACACACCAAACACAGCCTGCACACTAAACAAACTGACAGAGAGAGCACACACACACCAAACGCAGATGCTCACTAAACACACTGACAGACAGAGCACTCACACTCCAAATACAGTCAGCTTACTAAACACACTGACAGAGAGAGCACTCACACACCAAACACAGTCTGCTCACTAAACACACTGACAGACAGAGCACTCACACTCCAAATACAGTCTGCTCACTAAACACACTGACAGACAGAGCACTCACACACCAAACACAGTCTGCTCACTAAACACACTGACAGACAGAGCACTCACACTCCAAATACAGTCTGCTCACTAAACACACTGACAGACAGAGCACTCACACATGAAACCCTGCCTGCTCACTAAACACACTCAGAGAGAGCACGCACACACCAAACACAGCCTGCTCACTAAACACACTGACAGAGACGGCACTCACACACCAAACACAGGCTGCTTACTAAACACACTCACAGGGAGAGCACTCACATACCAAACACAGTCTGCTCACTAAACACACTCACAGAGAGAGCACTCACACACCAAACACAGCCTGCTCACTAAACACACTCGCAGAGAGAGCACTCACACACCAAACACAGCCTGCTCATTAAACACACTCACAGAGAGAGCACTCACACACCAAACACAGCCTGCTCCCTAAACACACTCACAGAGAGAGCACTCATACACCAAACACAGTCTGCTCCCTAAACACACTCATAGAGAGAGTACTCACACACCAAACACAGCCTGCTCATTAAACACACTCACAGAGAGAGCACTCACACACCAAACACAGTCTGCTCCCTAAACACACTCACAGAGAGAGTACTCACACGCCAAACACAGCCTGCTCACTAAACACACTCACAGAGAGAGCACTCACACACCAAACACATTCTGCTCACTAAACACAATGACAGAGAGAGCACTCACACACCAAACACATTCTGGTCTCTATACATACTGACAGAGTGAGCACTCACACACCAAACACAGTCTGCCCACCAAATACACTGACAGAGAGAGTACTCACACACCAAACACAGTCTGCTCACTAAAGAAACTCACAGAGACAGCACTCACACACCAAACACAGTCTGCTCACTAAACACACTGACAGAGAGACCACTCACACACCAAACACAGCCTGCTCACTAAACACACTGACAGAGAGAGCACTCACACACCAAACACAGCCTGCTCACTAAACACACTGACAGAGAGAGCACTCATACACCAAACACAGTTTGCTTAATAAACAAACTGACAGAGAGAGCACTCACACACCAAATACAGCTTACTCACTAAACACACTGACAGAGAGAGCACTCATACACCAAACACAGTTTGCTTAATAAACAAACTGACAGAGAGAGCACTCACACACCAAACACAGTCTGCTCACTAAACACACTGACAGAGAGAGCACTCACACACCAAACACAGTCTCCTCATTAAACACACTCACAGATACAGCAATCACACGCCAAACACAGTCTGCTCACTGAAGACACTCACAGATACAGCAATCACATACCAAACACAGTCTGCTCACTAAACACACTGACAGAGAGAGCACACACACAGAAAACACAGCCTGCTCACTAAACACACTCACAGTGACAGCACTCACATACCAAACACAGTCTGCTCGCTAAACACACTGACAGAGAGAGCACTCACACACCAAACACAGCCTGCTCACTAAACACACTGACAGAGAGAGCACTCATACACCAAACACAGTTTGCTTAATAAACAAACTGACAGAGAGAGCACTCACACACCAAACACAGTCTGCTCACTAAACACACTGACAGAGAGAGCACTCACACGCCAAACACAGTCTGCTCACTAAACAGACTGACAGAGAGAGCACTCACACACCAAACACAGTCTCCTCATTAAACACACTCACAGATACAGCAATCACACGCCAAACACAGTCTGCTCGCTAAACACACTGACAGAGAGAGTACTCACACACCAAACACAGTCTGCTCACTAAACAATCTGGCAGAGAGAGTACTCACTCACGATAAGAAGTCTGCTCACTAAACACACTGACAGAGACAGCTCTCTCACATCAAGCACAGCCTGCTCACTAAACACACTCACAGAGAGAGCACTCATACACCAAACACAGCCTGCTCACTAAACACACTGACAGACAGAGCACTCACACACCAAACACAGCCTGCTCACTAAACACACTGACAGAGAGAGTACTCACACACCAAACACAGCCTGCTGACTAAACACACTGACAGAGAGAGCACTCACACACCAAACACAGCCTGCTCACTAGACACACTCACATGGAAGGCACTCAAACGCCAAACACAGGCTGCTCACTAAACACACTGACAGAGGCAGCACTGACACTCCAAACACAGTCTGCTCACTAAACACACTGACAGAGGCAGCACTCACACACCAAACACAGTCTGCTCACTAAACACACTGACAGACAGAGCACTCACACACCAAACACAGCCTGCTGACTAAACACACTGACAGAGAGAGCACTCACACACCAAACACAGCCTGCTCACTTAACACACTGACAGACAGAGCACTCACACTCCAAATACAGTCTGCTCACTAAACACACTGACAGAACGAGCACTCACAAATCAAACACAGTCTGCTCACTAAACAGACTGACAGAGAGAGCACTCACAAACCAAACACAGTCTGCTCACTAAACACGCTGACAGACAGAGGACTCACACTCCAAATACAGTCTGCTCACTAAATGCACTGACAGAGACAGCACTCACACACCAAACACAACCTTATCACTAAACACACCGACAGACAGAGCACTCACACATCAAATCCAGCCTGCTCACTAAACACACTCAGAGAGACCACTCACAAACCAAACACAGCCTGCTCACTAAACACACTGACAGAGAGTGCACTCACACACCAAACACAGTCTGCTCACTAAACACACTGACAGAGAGAGCACTCACACACCAAATACAGTCTGCTCACTAAACAGACTGACAGAGAGAGCACTCACACACCAAACACAGTCTCCCCATTAAACACACTCACAGATACAGCAATCACACACCAAACACTGTCTGCTCACTGAAGACACTCACAGATACAGCAATCACATACCAAACACAGTCTGCTCACTAAACACACTGACAGACAGAGCACTCACACACCAAACACAGTCTGCTCACTAAACACAATCACAGAGAGAGCACTCACAAACCAAACACAGTCTGCTCAATACACACATTGACAGAGAGAGCACACACACACCAAACACAGCCTGCTCACTAAACACACTGACAGAGACAGCTCTCTCACACCAAACACAGTCTGCTCGCTAAACACACTGACAGAGAGAGCACTCACACACCAAACACAGTATGCTCACTAAACAATCTGGCAGAGAGAGTACTCACTCACGGTAAGAAGTCTGCTCACTAAACACACTGACAGAGAGAGTACTCACATACCAAACACAGCCTGCACATTAAACAAACTCACAGAGAGAGCACTCACACGCCAAACACGGCCTGCTCACTAAACACACTCACAGAGAGAGCACTCACACACCAAACACAGCGTGCTCACTAAACACACTGACAGAGAGAGCACTCACAAACCAAACACAGTCCGCTCACTAAACACACTGCCAGAGAGAGCACTCACACACAAAACACAGTCTGCTCACTAAACACACTGACAAAGAGAGCACTCAAACACCAAACACAGTCTACTCTCTAAACACACTGATAGATACAGGAATCGCACACCAAACACAGCTTACTCACTAAACACACTCACAGAGAGAGCACTGACACACCAAACACAGCCTGCTCACTAAACACACTGATAGATACAGGAATCAAACACCAAACACAGCCTGCTCACTAAACACACTCACAGAAAGAGCACTCACACACCAAACACAGCCTGTTAACTAAACACACTCACAGACACAGCACTCACACACCAAACACAGTCTGCTCACAAAACACACTGACAGAGGGAGCACTCACACATCAAGCACAGCCTGCTCACTAAACACACTCACAGAGAAAGCACTCATACACCAAACACAGCCTGCTCACTAAACACACTCACGGAGAGAGCACTCACACACCAAACACAGCCTGCTCACTAAACACACTCACAGAGAGAGCACTCAGACACCAAACACAGCCTGCTCAATAAACATACTCACGGAGAGAGCACTCACATACCAAACACAGGTTGCTCACTGAACACAATCACAGAGAGACCACTCACTCACCAAACACAGCCTGCTCACTAAACACACTCACAGAGAGAGCACTAACACACCAAACACAGTCTGCTCACTTAACACATTTACGGAGAGACCACTCACACACGAAATACAGCCTGCTCACTGAACACACTCACTGAGAGAGCACTCACACACCAAACAGAGGCTGCTCCCTAAACACAATCACAGAGAGAGCACTCAAACACCAAACACAGCCAGCACACTAAACACACTGACAGAGAGTGCACTCACACACCAAACACAGTCTGCTCACTAAACACACTGACAGAGAGAGCACTCACACACCAAACACAGCCTGCTCACTAAACACACTCACGGAGAGAGCACTCACACACCAAACACAGTATGTTCCCTAAACACGCTGACAGAGAGAGCACTCACAAACCAAACACAGCCTGCTCACTAAACAGACTCACAGAGACAGCACTCACACACCAAACACAGCTTGCTCACTAAACACACTGACAGAGAGAGCACTCACACACCAAACACAGCCTGCTCACTAATCACACTGACAGAGAGAGTACTCACACACCAAACACAGTCTGCTCCCTAAACACACCGACAGACAGAGCACTGACACATCAAACCCAGCCTGCTCACTAAGCACACTCAGAGGGAGCACTAACACACCAAACACAGCCTGCTCACTAAACACACTGACAGAGAGAGCACTCAAACACCAAACGCAGCCTGCTCACTAAACACACTGACGGACAGAGCACTCACACTCCAAATACAGTCTGCTCACTACACACACTGACAGACAGAGCATTCACACATCAAACACAGTCTGCTCACTAAACACACTGACAGAGAGAGCACTCACACACCAAACACAGTCTGCTCACTAAACACACTGACAGAGAGAGCACTCACACACCAAACACAGTCTGCTCACTAAACACACTGACAGAGAGAGCACTCACACACCAAACACAGTCTGCTCACATAACACACTCACAGAGACAGCACTCACACACCAAACAAAGTCTGCTCACTAAACACTCTGACACAGAGAGCACTCACAAACCAAACACTTTCTGCACACTATACACACTCACAGAGAGAGTACTCACACACCAAACACAGCCTGCTCACTAGAAACACTCACATGGACGGCACTCACACGCCAAACACAGGCTGCTCACTAAACACACTGACAGAGGCAGCACTGACACACCAAACACAGCCTGCTCACTAAACACACTGACAGACAGAGCACTCACACACCAAACACAGCCTGCTCACTAAACACACTGACAGAGAGAGTACTCACACATCAAACAAAGCCTGCTGACTAAACACACTGACAGAGAGAGCACTCACACACCAAACACAGCCTGCTCACTTAACACACTGACAGACAGAGCACTCACACTCCAAATACAGCCTGCTCACTAAACACACTGACAGACTGAGCACTCACACTCCAAATACAGTCTGCTCACTAAACACACTGACAGAGAGAGCACTCACACATGAAACCCTGCCTGCTCACTAAACACACTCAGAGAGAGCACGCATTGACCAAACAGAGCCTGTTAACTAAACACACTGAACGAGATGGCACTCACACACCAAACACAGTCTGCTTACTAAATACACTCACAGGGAGAGCACTCATATACCAAACACAGTCTGCTCACTAAACACACTCACAGAGAGAGCACTCACACACCAAACACAGCCTGCTCACTAAACACACTCACAGAGAGAGCACTCACACACCAAACACAGCCTGCTCACTAAACACACTCACAGAGAGAGCACTCACACACCAAACACAGCCTGCTTATTAACACACTCACAGAGAGACCACTCATACACCAAACATAGTCTGCTACCTAAACACACTCACAGAGAGAGTACTAACACACCAAACACAGTCTGCTCATTAAACACACTCACAGAGAGAGCACTCACACACCAAACACAGTCTGCTCACTAAACACACTGACAGAGAGAGTACTCATACACCAAACACAGTCTGCTCCCTAAACACACCGACAGACAGAGCACTGACACATCAAACCCAGCCTGCTCACTAAACACACTGAGAGAGAGCACTCACACACCAAACACAGCCTGCTCACTAAACACACTGACAGAGAGAGCACACAAACACCAAACGCAGCCTGCTCACTAAACACACTGACGGACAGAGCACTCACACTCCAAATACAGTCTGCTCACTACACACACTGACAGACAGAGCAATCAGACATCAAACACAGTCTGCTCACTAAACACACTGACAGAGAGAGCACTCACACACCAAACACCGTCTGCTCACTAAACACACTGACAGACAGAGCACTGACAATCCAAACAATGTCTGCTCACTAAACACTCTGACACAGAGAGCACTAACAAACCAAACACTTTCAGCTCACTAAACACACTCACAGAGAGAGCACTCACACACCAAACACAGCCTGCTCTCTAGACACACTCACATGGACAGCACTCACACGCCAAACACAGGCTGCTCACTAAACACACTGACAGAGGCAGCACTGACACACCAAACACAGTCTGCTCACTAAACACACTGACAGAGGCAGCACTCACACACCAAACACAGTCTGCTCACTAAACACACTGACAGACAGAGCGCTCACACAGCAAACACAGCCTGCACATTAAGCACACTCACCGAGAGAGCACTCACACATCAAGCACAGCCTGCTCACTAAACACACTCACAGAGAGAGCACTCATACACCAAACACAGCCTGCTCACTAAAAACACTCACGGAGAGAGCACTCACACACCAAACACAGACTGCTCACTAAACACACTCACAGAGAGAGCACTCAGACACCAAACACAGCCTGCTCACTAAACACACTCACGGAGAGAGCACTCACATACCAAACAGAGGTTGCTCACTAAACTCAATCACATAGAGAGCACTCACAAAGCAAACACAGCCTGCTCACTAAACACACTGACAGAGGGAGCACTAACACACCAAACACAGTCTGCTCACTAAACAAACTCACGGAGAGAGCACTCACACACCAAACAGAGGCTGCTCACTAAACAAAATCACAGAGAGAGCACTCAAACACCAAACATAGCCTGCACACTAAACACACTGACAGAGAGAGTACTCACACACCAAACACAGCCTGCTTACTAAACACACTGACAGAGAGAGCACTCACACACCATACACAGTCTGCACACTAAACACACTGACAGAGAGAGCACTCACACACCAAACACAGCCTGCTCACTAAACACACTCACGGAGAGAGCACTCACACACCAAACACAGTATGCTCCCTAAACACACTGACAGAGAGAGCACTCACACACCAAACACAGCCTGCTCACTAAACACACTCACAGAGAGAGCACTCACACACCAAACACAGCCTCCTCATTAAACATACTGTCAGAGACAGCACTCACACACCAAACACAGCCTGCTCACAAAACACACTGACAGACTGAGCACTCACACACCAAACACAGTCTGCTCACTAAACACACCGACAGAGAGAGCACTCAAACACCAAACACAGCCTGCTCACTAAACACACTGACAGAGAGAGTAATCACACACCAAACACAGCCTGCTCACTAAACACACTGACAGACAGAGCACTCACACACCAAACACAGCCTGCTCACTTAACACACTGACAGACATAGCACTCACACTCCAAATCCAGTCTGCTCACTAAACACACTGACAGACAAAGCACTCACACTTCAAACACAGTCTGCACACTAAACACACTGACAGACAGAGCACTCAAACTCCAAATACAGTCTGCTCACTAAACGCACTGACAGAGAGAGCACTCACACACCAAACATAGTCTGGTCACTAAACACACCGACAGAAAGAGCACTCACACATCAAACACAGCCTGCTCACTAAACACACTCAGAGAGAGCACTCACACACCAAACACAGCCTGCACACTAAACAAACTGACAAAGAGAGCACTCACACACCAAACGCAGATGCTCACTAAACACACTGACAGACAGAGCACTCACACTCCAAATAAAGTCAGCTCACTAAACACACTGACAGAGAGAGCACTCACACACCAAACACAGTCAGCTCACTAAACACACTGACAGACAGAGCACTCACACTCCAAATACAGTCTGCTCACTAAACACACTGACAGACAGAGCACTCACACACCAAACACAGTCTGCTCACTAAACACACTGACAGACAGAGCACTCACACTCCAAATACAGTCTGCTCACTAAACACACTGACAGACAGAGCACTCACACATGAAACCCTGCCTGCTCACTAAACACACTCAGAGAGAGCACGCACACACCAAACACAGCCTCCTCACTAAACACACTGACAGAGACGGCACTCACACACCAAACACAGGCTGCTTACTAAACACACTCACAGGGAGAGTACTCACATACCAAACACAGTCTGCTCACTAAACACACTCACAGAGAGAGCACTCACACACCAAACACAGCCTGCTCATTAAACACACTCACAGAGAGAGCACTCACACACCAAACACAGTCTGCTCACTAAACACACTGACAGATAGAGTACTCACACACCAAACACAGTCTGCTCCCTAAACAAACCGGCAGACAAGGCACTGACACATGAAACCCAGCCTGCTCACTAAACACACTGACAGAGAGAGCACTCAAACACCAAACGCAGCCTGCTCACTAAACACACTGAAGGACAGAGCACTCACACTCCAAATACAGTCTGCTCACTAAACACACTGACAGAGAGAGCACTCACACACCAAACACCGTCTGCTCACTAAACACACTGACAGACAGAGCACTGACAATCCAAACAATGTCTGCTCACAAACACTCTGACACAGAGAGCACTAACAAACCAAACACTTTCTGCTCACTAAACACACTCACAGAGAGAGCACTCACACACCAAACACAGCCTGCTCTCTAGACACACTCACATGGACAGCACTCACACGCCAAACACAGGCTGCTCACTCAACACACTGACAGAGGCAGCACTGACACACCAAACACAGTCTGCTCACTAAACACACTGACAGAGGCAGCACTCACACACCAAACACAGTCTGCTCACTAAACACACTGACAGACAGAGCACTCACACACCAAACACAGCCTGCTCACTAAACACACTGACAGACAGAGGACTCACGCTCCAAATACAGTCCGCTCACTAAACACACTGACAGAGACAGCACTCACACACCAAACACAGCCTGCTCACTAAACACACCGACAGACAGAGCACTGACACATCAAACCCTGCCTGCTCACTAAACACACTCAGTGAGAGCACGCACTGACCAAACAGAGCCTGCTCACTAAACACACTGACAGAGACGGCACTCACACACCAAACATAGTCTGCTTACTAAATACACTCACAGGGAGAGCACTCACATACCAAACACAGTCTGCTCACTAAACACACTCACAGAGAGAGCACTCACACACCAAAAACAGCCTGCTCACTAAACACACCCACAGAGAGAGCACTCACACACCAAACACAGCCTGCTCACTAAACACACTCACAGAGAGAGCACTCACACACCAAACACAGCCTGCTCACTAAACACACTCACAGAGAGAGCACTCATACACCAAACATAGTCTGCACCCTAAACACACTCACAGAGAGAGTACTAACACACCAAACACAGCCTGCTCATTAAACACACTCACAGAGAGAGCACTCACACACCAAACACAGTCTGCTCACTAAACACACTGACAGAGAGAGTACTCACACACCAAACACAGTCTGCACCCTAAAAACACCGACAGACAGAGCACTGACACATCAAACCCAGCCTGCTCACTAAACACACTCAGAGAGAGCACTCACAAACCAAACACAGCCTGCTCACAAAACACACTGACAGAGAGAGCACTCACACGCCAAACACAGGCTGCTCACTAAACACACTGACAGAGGCAGCACTGACACACCAAACACAGTCTGCTCACTAAACACACTGACAGAGGCAGCACTCACACACCAAACACAGTCTGCTCACTAAACACACTGACAGACAGAGCGCTCACACAGCAAACACAGCCTGCACATTAAGCACACTCACCGAGAGAGCACTCACACATCAAGCACAGCCTGCTCACTAAACACACTCACAGAGAGAGCACTCATACACCAAACACAGCCTGCTCACTAAAAACACTCACGGAGAGAGCACTCACACACCAAACACAGACTGCTCACTAAACACACTCACAGAGAGAGCACTCAGACACCAAACACAGCCTGCTCACTAAACACACTCACGGAGAGAGCACTCACATACCAAACAGAGGTTGCTCACTAAACTCAATCACATAGAGAGCACTCACAAAGCAAACACAGCCTGCTCACTAAACACACTGACAGAGGGAGCACTAACACACCAAACATAGTCTGCTCACTAAACAAACTCACGGAGAGAGCACTCACACACCAAACAGAGGCTGCTCACTAAACAAAATCACAGAGAGAGCACTCAAACACCAAACATAGCCTGCACACTAAACACACTGACAGAGAGAGTACTCACACACCAAACACAGCCTGCTTACTAAACACACTGACAGAGAGAGCACTCACACACCATACACAGTCTGCACACTAAACACACTGACAGAGAGAGCACTCACACACCAAACACAGCCTGCTCACTAAACACACTCACGGAGAGAGCACTCACACACCAAACACAGTATGCTCCCTAAACACACTGACAGAGAGAGCACTCACACACCAAACACAGCCTGCTCACTAAACACACTCACAGAGAGAGCACTCACACACCAAACACAGCCTCCTCATTAAACATACTGTCAGAGACAGCACTCACACACCAAACACAGCCTGCTCACAAAACACACTGACAGACTGAGCACTCACACACCAAACACAGTCTGCTCACTAAACACACCGACAGAGAGAGCACTCAAACACCAAACACAGCCTGCTCACTAAACACACTGACAGAGAGAGTAATCACACACCAAACACAGCCTGCTCACTAAACACACTGACAGACAGAGCACTCACACACCAAACACAGCCTGCTCACTTAACACACTGACAGACATAGCACTCACACTCCAAATACAGTCTGCTCACTAAACACACTGACAGACAAAGCACTCACACTTCAAACACAGTCTGCACACTAAACACACTGACAGACAGAGCACTCAAACTCCAAATACAGTCTGCTCACTAAACGCACTGACAGAGAGAGCACTCACACACCAAACATAGTCTGGTCACTAAACACACCGACAGAAAGAGCACTCACACATCAAACACAGCCTGCTCACTAAACACACTCAGAGAGAGCACTCACACACCAAACACAGCCTGCACACTAAACAAACTGACAAAGAGAGCACTCACACACCAAACGCAGATGCTCACTAAACACACTGACAGACAGAGCACTCACACTCCAAATAAAGTCAGCTCACTAAACACACTGACAGAGAGAGCACTCACACACCAAACACAGTCAGCTCACTAAACACACTGACAGACAGAGCACTCACACTCCAAATACAGTCTGCTCACTAAACACACTGACAGACAGAGCACTCACACACCAAACACAGTCTGCTCACTAAACACACTGACAGACAGAGCACTCACACTCCAAATACAGTCTGCTCACTAAACACACTGACAGACAGAGCACTCACACATGAAACCCTGCCTGCTCACTAAACACACTCAGAGAGAGCACGCACACACCAAACACAGCCTCCTCACTAAACACACTACAGAGACGGCACTCACACACCAAACACAGGCTGCTTACTAAACACACTCACAGGGAGAGTACTCACATACCAAACACAGTCTGCTCAATAAACACACTCACAGAGAGAGCACTCACACACCAAACACAGCCTGCTCACTAAACACACTGACAGAGAGAGTACTCACACACCAAACACAGCCTGCTCACTAAACACACTCACAGAGAGAGCACTCACACACCAAACACAGCCTGCTCATTAAACACACTCACAGAGAGAGTACTAACACACCAAACACAGTCTGCTCATTAAACACACTCACAGAGAGAGCACTCACACACCAAACACAGTCTGCTCACTAAACACACTGACAGATAGAGTACTCACACACCAAACACAGTCTGCTCCCTAAACAAACCGACAGACAAGGCACTGACACATGAAACCCAGCCTGCTCACTAAACACACTGAGAGAGAGCACTCACACACCAAACACAGCCTGCTCACTAAACACACTGACAGAGAGAGCACTCACACACCAAACACAGCCTGCTCACTAAACACACTGACAGAGAGAGCACTCAAACACCAAACGCAGCCTGCTCACTAAACACACTGAAGGACAGAGCACTCACACTCCAAATACAGTCTGCTCACTACACACACTGACAGACAGAGCAATCACACATCAAACACAGCCTGCTCAGTAAACACACTGACAAAGAGAGCACTCACAAACCAAACACAGCCTGCTCACTAAACATACTGACAGAGAGAGCACTCACAAACCAAACACAGCCTGCTCATTAAACACACTGACAGAGAAAGCACTCACACACCAAACACAGCCTGCTCACTAAACACACTGACAGAGAGAGCACTCACACACCAAACACCGCCTGCTCACTAAACACACTGACAGAGTGAGCACTCACACACCAAACACAGGCTGCTCACTAAAGACACTCACAGAGTACTCACACACCAAACCCAGTCTGCTCACTACACACACTCACAGGGAGAGCCCTCATACACCAAATACAGACTGCTCACTAAACACACTGACAGCGAGACTACGGACACACCAAACACAGCCTGCTCACTATTCACACTGACAGAGATAGCATTCACACACCAAACACAGTCTGCTCACTAAGCACACTCACAGAGAGAGCACTCACACACCAAACACAGACTGCTCACTAAACACACTGACAGAGAGAGCACTCACACATCAAACACAGCCTACTCACTAAACACACTGACAGAGAGAGTACTCACACGCAATACACAGTCTGCTCACTAAATACACTGACAGAGACAGCTCTCACACACCAAAAACAGTCTGCTCCCTAAACACACTGACAGAGAGAGCACTCAAACACCAAACACAGACTGCTCACTGAACAACCTGTCAGAGATGTACTCACACACCATAAGAAGTCTGCTCACTAAACACACTGACAGAGATTGTACTCACATACCATTCACAGTCTGCTCACTAAACACACTGACAGAGAGAGATCACACACACCAAACACAGCCTGCTCACTAAACACACCTACAGAGAGAGTACTGACTCACCAAACACAGACTACTCATTAAACACATTCACAGAGAAGCACTCACACTCCAAACACAGCCTGCTCACTAAACACACTGACCGAGAGAGCACTCACACACCAAACACAGTCTGCTCACTAAACACACCTACAGAGAGAGCACTGACTCACCAAACGCAGCCGGCTCACTAAACACATTCACAGAGAAGCACTCACACTCCAAACACAGCCTGCACACTAAACACACTGACAGAGAGAGCACTCACACGCCAAACACAGCCTGTTCACTAAACACACTGACAGAGAGAGAACTCACACACCAAACACAGCCTGCTCACTAAACACAATCACAGAGAGAGTACTCACACACCAATCCCAGTCTGCTCACTAAACACACTCACAGGGAGAGCACTCACACACCAAATACAGACTGCTCACTAAACACACTGACAGCGAGACTACGGACACACCAAACACAGCCTGCTCACTATTCACACTGACAGAGATAGCACTCACACACCAAACACAGTCTGCTCACTAAGCACACTCACAGAGAGAGCACTCACACACCAAACACAGACTGCTCACTAAAC
>NW_027598444.1:0-44494 GCF_964194155.1 Cetorhinus maximus
TGCAACCCTCCCTATCTCTGTAACCTCCTCCAGTCCCTACAACCCTCCCTATCTCTGTAACCTCCTCCAGTCCCTACAACCCTCCCTATCTCTGTAACCTCCTCCAGCCCCTACAACCCTCCCTATCTCTGTAACCTCCTCCAGCGCCTACAACCCTCCCCATCTCTGTAACCTCCTCCAGCCCCTACAACCCTCCCCATCTCTGTAACCTTCTCCAGCCCCTACAACCCTCCCTATCTCTGTAACCTCATCCAGCCCCTACAACCCTCCCTATCCCTGTAACCCCATCCAGCCCCTACAACTCTCCCTATCCCTGTAACCTCATCCAGCCCCTACAACCCTCCCTATCTCTCTAACCTCCCCCAGACCCTGCAGCCCTCACTATCTCTGTAACCTCCTCCAGCCCCTACAACCCTCCCTATCTCTGTAACCTCCTCCAGCCCCTACAACCCTCCCTATCTCTGTAACCTCCTCCAGCCCCTACAACCCTCCCTATCTCTGTAACCTCCTCCAGCCCTACAACCCTCCCTATCTCTGTAACCTCATCCAGCCCCTACAACCCTCCCTATCTCTGTAACCTCCTCCAGCCCCTACAACCCTCCCTATCTCTGTAACCTCATCCAGCCCCTACAACCCTCCCTAACTCTGTAACCTCCTCCAGCCCCTACAACTCTCCCTATCCCTGTAACCTCATCCAGCCCCTACAACCCTCCCTATCTCTCTAACCTCCCCCAGACCCTGCAGCCCTCACTATCTCTGTAACCTCCTCCAGCCCCTACAACCCTCCCTATCTCTGTAACCTCCTCCAGCCCCTACAACCCTCCCTATCTCTGTAACCTCCTCCAGCCCCTACAACCCTCCCTATTTCTGTAACCTCCTCCAGCCCCTACAACCCTCCCTATCTCTGTAACCTCCTCCAGCCCCTACAACCCTCCCTATCTCTGTAACCTCTTCCAGCCCCTACAACCCTCTCTATCTCTGTAACCTCATCCAGCCCCTACAACCCTCCCTATCCCTTTAACCCCATCCAGCCCCTACAACTCTCCCTATCCCTGTAACCTCATCCAGCCCCTACAACCCTCCCTATCCCTTTAACCCCATCCAGCCCCAACTCTCCCTATCCCTGTAACCTCCTCCGGCCCCTACAACCCTCCCTATCTCTGTAACCTCCTCCAGCCCCTACAACTCTCCCCATCTCTGTAACCTCCTCCAGACCCTACAACCCTCCCTATCTCTGTAACCTCCTCTCTGTTACAAAGAGGCGACAGCAGAGATAGGGAGGGTGTGGAGGGAGGGTTGCGAAAGCAAGTGGGAGAGTTTTATTACCGGGGTGGACCCGGGATCGGGTGTAGGTCAGCGAGCGACGCGGTGTGGGTGGGAGTGACGGCTGTGAAGGTTAAGCCCTGTGCCCAGTATCTCCGGTGGATCGGAGTGAGCCAAGGTTTTAACTGGCCTCGCTTGCCGGAGTCGCCCAGGAACAGCTTTGTCCCTGTGGTCACCTCTCGTTTCAATCCTCGCCTGCCTGGCGCTGTACCCTACCTATGTGCCTCTGGCTTGGTTTGGATCGGGAGGGGGGAGGGCTGGGGTGCAGGGGAGGGGGGTGGCGGGGAGAGGAGCGGGGATGGCAAGGGGATCAGCTGGATGTGCTGATCCCTACTCTGGCCGGGGAGCAGGGGTGGTGGGGGTGGTGGTTGTGTCGGAGAGCAGGGGAGGAGTGTTGGAGAGGGTGGGGGGTGGGTTGGGTGGGGTGGGGCAGCGAGGAGGGGGGAGGGTGCCAGCCCACATCTACTCCTCTACCCTTTCCACAGCATCGCCCTCTGTGCTGGAGCGAGGGGAGAGAGAGAGAGAGACAGGGAGAGGGAGGGAGGGGGAAAGAGAGAGAGAGAGACAGGGAGAGGGAGAGGGAGGGGGAAGGAGAGAGAGAGAGAGAGACAGGGAGAGGGAGGGAGGGGGAAGGAGAGAGAGAGAGGGAGAGACAGGGAGAGGGAGGGGAAAGGAGAGAGAGAGAGAGAGAGGGGGAAGGAAGAGGGAGAGACAGGGAGAGGGAGGGGAAAGGAGAGAGAGAGAGAGAGAGGGGGAAGGAGAGAGAGAGGGAGAGACAGGGAGAGGGAGGGGGAAAGGAGAGAGAGAGAGAGAGAGGGGGAAGGAGAGAGAGAGGGAGAGACAGGGAGAGGGAGGGGGAAAGGAGAGAGAGAGGGGGAAGGAGAGAGAGAGAGGGAGAGACAGGGAGAGGGAGGGGGAAAGGAGAGAGAGAGTGAGAGAGACAGGGAGAGGGAGGGGAAGGAGAGAGAGAGGGGGAAGTAGAGAGAGAGAGGGAGAGACATGGAGAGGGAGGGGGAAAGGAGAGAGAGAGTGAGAGAGACAGGGAGAGGGAGGGAAAGGAGAGAGAGAGGGGGAAGTAGAGAGAGATGGAGAGACAGGGAGAGGGAGGGGAAAGGAGAGAGAGAGTGAGAGAGACAGGGAGAGGGAGGGGAAGGAGACAGAGAGAGAGGGAGGGGGAAGGAGAGAGAGAGAGGGAGAGACAGGGAGAGGGAGGGGGAAAGGAGAGAGAGAGTGAGAGAGACAGGGAGAGGGAGGGGAAAGGAGAGAGAGAGTGAGAGAGACAGGGAGAGGGAGGGGAAGGAGACAGAGAGAGAGAGAGAGACAGGGAGAGGGAGAGAGAGAGGGAGGGGGAGGGGAAGGAGAGAGAGAGAGAAAGGGAGAGGGAGAGAGAGAGGGAGGGAGGGGGAAGGAGACAGAGAGAGAGGGAGGGGAGGAGAGAGAGGAGAGAGAGAGAGACAGGGAGAGGGAGAGAGAGAGGGAGGGAGGGGGAAAGGAGAGAGAGAGAGAGGGAGGGGGAAGGAGAGAGAGAGAGACAGGGAGAGGGAGAGAGAGAGGGAGGGGGAGGGGAAGAGAGAGAGAGAGAGAGAGAAAGGGAGAGAGAGAGGGAGGGGGAGGGGAAGGAGAGAGAGAGAGAGAGGGGAAGGAGAGAGAGAGAGAGAGAGAAAGGGAGAGAGAGGTAACCCCTCAGCAGCCGCCCAACCTTAACCTTCCTGCCGACCCTCCGGCCGACCCCCAGCCGCCCCTTGACCTTTCAACCTCCCCGACAATGACTGACCGGCAAACCCCCCCACCTCCCCCCCAGCCTCCCCCACACCCCCACAGCCCCCACCCCCCCTTCTCCTCTCAGCTGCCTGTGCCGAGGGAGTGAATCGGCGTTGCCTGTGTCAGTGTGTGTGTGTGTGTCAGCCTGAGCGAACGCTTGTCCTTCAGATCGACTGACGCTCCTGCAGCAAAAACTCCAGTCCGGAGAGGGACTAGGCAACCCCTCCCCCACTCCCCCACCCCATCCCCCTCCCCCCCCCCGCCTCCGACCCACTAACTCTGCCCCACCCCCAACCACCTCCCACCCCGAGAGAGACAGAAGGTGAGAGAGACGCAGCCCGACCGAGGCGGAGGGTAGTGGGGGTGGGGGTGGGGGTGGGGGAGGGGGGAGGGGGGGTGGGGGGGAGAGGGTTCACTGTCGTCGATCCTGCTTGGACCCACCCCCCGCCCCCCCCCTGGCTCGAGGGAGGTCAACGACAGACACTCTCGATGGATGAGAGACAGCGAGAGGAGGGTGGGGGGTGGTGGGTGGAGGGGGTGGGGGTGGTGGGGGGGGACAATGTATCCCCACATGCTGTCGGTTGGGGGGGGGGGGCGGTGTTGGGCCTTGTACCTGGGAGGAGGGTGGGCTGACGGCGAGGGGATGGAAGGGAGGGGGAGGGGGCGGAGGGGAGCGAGGGAGAGGGAGGTGGGGAGGAGGGGCTGACACTGCTGGAGTGACCTTGGGGGAGAGAGGGGGGAGGAGAGGGTGAGGGTGGGTGAGGGGGGGGCGGGAGAGAGAGAGAAAGCTCCTGTCTGCGCTGATCACTATTTGTCTGGGCCGAGGTTGCTGTGGGTGTCACCGTGTCAATTAAGCAGCCTTGACTGGCTTATGTACAGAGCGAGAGAGGTTTATTCTGGAGAGCACATTCCTGAAAGAGGGCAAAGTGGGAGAGAGGAGTCCTGTGTGACTGCGTGTAGTGGATTGTATGTGTGTGTGTGTGTGTGGGAGGGAGAGTGTGTGTTGTGTGTGTGTGGGAGGGAGAGTGTGTGTTGTGTGTGTGTGTGTGTGTGTGTGTGGGAGGGAGACTGTGTTTGTGAGAGCGTGTGTGTGTTTGTGTGGGTGTGTGTGAGTGCGTGTGGGAGGGAGAGTGTGTGTGTGAGAGTGTGCGTGCGGGAGGGAGATTGTGCGTGTGGGAGGGAGAGTGTGTGTGTGAGAGAGTGTATGTGTGTCTGTGTCTGTATCTGCGTCTGTATCTGTGTGTGTGTGAGAATGTGTTTGGGAGAGCGTGTGTGTGTGTGTGTGTGTGTGCATGCATGTGTGTTTCTGTGAGCGTGTGTGTCTGCCTGTGTGTGTCTGTCTGTGTGTGTGTCTATGTGAGTGTGTGTCTGAATGTGTGTGTCTGTGTGTGTATGCATGTCTGTGTGTGAGTGTGTGTCTGTATGAGTGTGTCTGTATGAGTGTGTCTGTATGTGTGTGCATGTCTGTGTGTGTCTGTGAGTGTGTCTGTATGTGTGTGCATGTCTGTGTGTGTCTGTGAGTGTGTCTGTATGTGTGTGCATGTCTATGTGTGTGTGTGTGTGTGTGTGTGTGTCGGTGTCTCTGTGTGAGTGTGAATGTGTTTAAGAATTATGCACATGCCCTTAGTGATTTAAAAAGACAGAGATCAAAACCCATTCTCTGCCCCCTAATTCCACACGGCAGACTGAGCCCCGAGGGAGTCTGGATTTCCTGCATTTCCATTCCCTGGGGTTTATATTTACAATGGCACAGAGGGGACAGCCAAACACAGATGGAGTAGAACACCGTCCCCACCCCCTCGATTTAGCGACGCCCCGATTTCTCTCTCTGCCCCATCGACTCACCGCACCGCCCCGGGTACAATCCCGAATGCTGTCTGCAGACCTGGGATCGTCCCCACTCTGCAAACCTCCTCCTGCCGTCTGTGTGTGTCTGCTCGGGTGGGAAACCTTCAAAACCGGCCGGGAAAAAGCTGGGAATGAAAGAGGGAAGGGGCTGGGGGGTGCGAGGGGGTCGAGGGGGGGTGGTGAAAGAGAGAGAGAGAGAGAGAGCAAAGGAGCGTTGAAGGAAGAATAGGAGGGGATTTGAAATGGAAAAGGAGTGCGTGAGAGAGACAGTGAGAACAAGAGAGAGGGAGAGAAAGACGCACAGTGATAAATAAAGGGATAATCTCCCTTCTCTTTCCCCTCAGTATCGGTTCAATGACACCAGCGCTCTCACCTCTCAGTCAGAACGCCGTGGGTTGGAGTCCCCACCCTAGAAACTTCAACCTAATAGTGGAGGCTGATGCACCACAGGGTCAGTACTGAGGGAGCGCAGCACTGTCGGAGGGTCAGGACTGAGGGAATGCTGCACTGTCGGAGGGTCAGTACTGAGGGAGTGCTGCACTGTCAGAGGGTCAGTACTGAGAGAGCGCTGCACTGTCGGAGGGTCAGTACTGAGGGAGTGCTGCACTGTCAGAGGGTCAGTACAGAGAGATCTGCACTGTCGGAGGGTCAGTGCTGAGGGAGCACTGCACTGTCAGAGGGTCAGTACTGAGAGAGCGCTGCACTGTTGGAGGGTCAGTACTGAGGGAGCACTGCACTGTTGGAGGGTCAGTACTGAGGGAGTGCTGCACTGTCGGAGGGTCAGTACTGAGGGAGCACTGCACTGTTGGAGGGTCAGTACTGAGGGAGTGCTGCACTGTCAGAGGGTCAGTACTGAGGGAGTGCTGCACTGTCAGAGGGTCAGTACTGAGGGAGTGCTGCACTGTCAGAGGGTCAGTACTGAGGGAGCGCTGCACTGTCAGAGGGTCAGTACTGAGGGAGCGCTGCACTGTCAGAGGGTCAGTACTGAGGGAGTGCTGCACTGTCAGAGGGTCAGTACTGAGGGAGTGCTGCACTGTTGGAGGGTCAGTACTCTCTGTGGCCCTGAAAGGTGTTATATAACTGCAAGCCTCTCGTTTCTGGGTCAGGGTTGACGGTGGGGTAGTGGTAATCTTGCTGGAATAGTAATCCAGAGGCCCAGGCTTTGGGGACATAAATTCAAACCCCACCATGACAGATGGTGGTACCTGAATCGAATTAATAAATCTGGAACAGAAAGCGAGTCTCAGTGACGGTGACCATGGAACTATCATCGCTTGTTGTAAAAACCTGCCTGGTTCACTAATGTCCCTTTAGGAGGGGGGAAATCTGCTGTCCTTACCCGGTTTGGCCTACACGTGACTCCAGACCCACAGCGATGTGGTTGACTCTTAACGACCCCATGAAATGGCTGAGCAAGCCCCTCAGTTCAAGGGCAATTAGGGATGGGCATGAAAATGCTGGTCTGGCCAGCGACACCCACATTCCATGACAGAATAAAGGAAAAAATGTGAACAGCCAGATTAACCCTGAAAGAGCACCAGAGAAATGTTTGCTGGAATACTCCTCAGTGAACAATTCCTTAAGAGAAAAGTGCAGAGACGCAGGGTTTCATCTCCAATTATCTTTTTTGACCAAAGTCACTGTCGCTGTTCAGTTAAAATTAAATTCGAACAATTTGTTGGAATCTAATCGAGGGGTTCAGCATGGTTTATATATAGAATAACAGATACCCGGGAGTGAGTTACAGACTGGAATCTAATCGAGGGGTTCAGGGTGGTTTATATATAGAATAACAGATACCCGGGAGTGAGTTACAGACTGGAATCTAATCGAGGGGTTCGGGGTGGTTTATATATAGAATAACAGATACCTGGGAGTGAGTTACAGGCTGGAATCTAATCGAGGGGTTCGGGGGGTTTATGTATAGAATAACAGATACCCGGGAGTGAGTTACAGACTGGAATCTAATCGAGGGGTTCGGGGTGGTTTATATATAGAATAACAGATACCCGGGAGTGAGTTACAGACTGGAATCTAATCGAGGGGTTCGGGGTGGTTTATATATAAAATAACAGATACCCGGGAGTGAGTTACAGGCTGGAATCTAATTGAGGGGTTCAGGGTGGTTTATATATAGAATAACAGATACCCGGGAGTGCGTTACAGACTGGAATCTAATCGAGGGATTCGGGGTGGTTTATATATAGAATAACAGATACCCGGGAGTGAGTTACAGACTGGAATCTAATTGTGGTGTTCGGGTAGTTTATATATAGAATAACAGATACTCGGGAGTGAGTTACAGACTGGAATCTAATCGAGGGGTTCGGGGTGGTTTATATATAGAATAACAGATACCCGGGAGTGAGTTACAGACTGGAATCTAATTGTGGTGCTCGGGTAGTTTATATATAGAATAACAGATACTCGGGAGTGAGTTACAGACTGGAATCTAATCGAGGGGTTCGGGGTGGTTTATATTTAGAATCACAGATACCCAGGAGTGAGTTACAGACTGGAATCTAATCGAGGGGTTCAGGGTGGTTTATATATGGAATAACAGATACCCGGGAGTGAGGTACAGACTGGAATCTAATCGAGGGGTTCGGGGTGGTTTATATATAGAATAACAGATACCCAGGAGTGAGTTACAGACTGGAATCTAATTGAGGGGTTCGGGGTGGTTTATATATAGAATAACAGATACTCGGGAGTGAGTTACAGACTGGAATCTAATCGAGGGGTTCGGGGTGGTTTATATATGGAATAACAGATACCCGGGAGTGAGTTACAGACTGGTATCTAATCGAGGGCTTCGGGTGACGGTGCTGAATTAACCCTTTAATGCAATGGCACTGCACAGTCCGGTGAACGTGGAGAAGGGCGATGTCTCTCTCAGTTTGTGATTCAGTCCCCAGTTGTTGGACTCTGTTAGCCTGTTTCTGGGATTCAGCAATATTGTATTTTCCCTGCTCTCCAAACTCGTCTTTTCTTATTCCTCTCCTGTTCATGGTGATGTCCGGACATTGTCCTTTATTCATGGCCTCTGATCCCCATCAGTAACCGTTTGGGCATGAGCTGTGTGGGACTCTCTCTCTCTCTCACACACACACACACACACACACAGACAGAAAGGTTCATTGCCCTGGGTGGTGTTCTCCAGACAGAGAGGTCAAAGGAGCAGACTCGCAGACTCCCCTGGGAGCTCAAATACTCAGGCGCTCATAAGTTCCACAGCCAGTGCCTGCTTGGCGATTTGCAGTCACTCCCCTCTCCATCATTCCCACATGCACCCCTCCCCCACTCTCTCGCCTCCCAATTGAAATCCTCCATCCTGCACAGTCTGCACCACCCGCCCATTCCAGAGAGGGCAACTAAGGTCACCGCCTGTCTGACACACGCCCACAACACATGGCAATATAAGATCAGACTCTTAAAGGTACAGGCTACCTTGCAAACTACAGCCCTCCCTCTCTCCATAACCTTCTCCAGCCCCGAAACTCTCCCTATCTCCGTAAACTTCTCCACCTCCTACATCCCTCTCTATCTCTGTAACCTCCCTCAGCTCCTGCAAACCTCCCTCTCTCTGTAACACCCTCCAGTCCATTCAACTCTCCCTATCTCTGTAACCTCCTCCAGCCCCTACACCCCTCCCTATCTCTGTAAACTCCTTCAGCCCCTACAACCCTCCCTATCTCTGTAAAATCATCCAGCCCCTACAACCCTCCCTATCTCTGTAACCTCCTAAACCTCCTACAACCCTCCCCATCTCTGTTACCTCCTCCAGTCCCTACCACTCTCCCTATATTTGTAACCTCCTCCAGCCCCTAACCCTCCCTATCTCTGTAACATCCTCCAGTCCCTATAACCCTCCCTATCTCTGCAACCCTCTCCAGTCCCTACAACCCTCCCTGTCTCAGTAACCTCCTCCAGCTCCTACAATCCTCACTTTCTCTGTAACCTGCTCCAGCTGCTACAACCCTCCCTATCTCTGTAACACCCTCGTCACTACAACCCTCCCTATCTCTGTAACCTCCTTCACATCTCAGAACCCTCTCTATTTCTGTATCCTCCTCCACCCCTACAACCTTCCCTATCTCTGTAACCTCCTCCAGCCCCTATATCCCTCCCTATCTCTGTAACCTCCTCCAGCCCCTACAATTCTCCCTATCTCTGTAACCTCCTCCAGCCCCCACAACCCTCCCTATCTCTGTAACCTCCTCCAGCTCCTACAACCCTCCCTATCTCTGTAACCTACTTCAGCCCCTACAACACTCCCGATCTCTTTAACACCCTTCAGTTACTACAACCCTCCCTATCCCCAACCTCCTCCAGCGCCTACAGCACTCCCTATGTCTATAACCTCCTTCAGTCCTGAGAACTGGCCCCATCTCTGTAACCTCCTCCAGTCCCTATATCTCTCCCTATCTCTGTAACCCTTCCAGCCCCTAGAACTCTCCCTTTCTCTGGCACCTCCTCCAGCCCCTCGCAGCCTCCCTATCTCTGTAACCTCCTCCAACACCTACAATCCTCACTTTCTCTGTAACCTGCTCCAGCACCGACAACGCTCCCCATCTCTGTGACCTCTTCCACCCCTACTACCCTCCCTATCTCTGTAACCTCCTCCACCCCTACTACCCTCCCTATCTCTGTAACCTTCTCCAGCCCCTACAACCCTCCCTATCTCTGTAACCTCCTCCAGTCCCTATAACCCTCCCTAACTAAGTAACCTCCTCAAGCTCCCTGAAACGTCTCCTCTCTGTAACCCCCTATAATCCTCCCTATTTCTGTAACCTCCTCCAGTCCCTAACTCAGTAACCTCTTCAATTTCCCAGAAACCGCTCCCTCTCTGTAACCCCCTACAACCCTCCCTATTGCTGTAATCTCCAGCCCCAACAATACTGCCTATCTCTGTAAACTCCTCCTGAACCTTCTACCATTCCTAAATCTGTAACCTCCTCCAGCCCCTACAACCCTCCCTATCTCTGTAACCTCCTCCAGCCCCTACAACCCTCCCTATCTCGTAACCTCCTTTAGCCACCTCTGACTCTCGCTATCTCTGTAACCTCCTCCACCTCCTACAATCCTCCCTATTTCTGTTACCTCCTCCAGCTCCAGAACCCTCCCTATCTCTGTAACCTCCTCCAGCCCCTACAACCCCCTCTAACTCTGTAACCTCTTCCAGTCCCTACGACCCTCCCTATCTCTGTAACCTACTTCATTCCCTACAACCATCCCTATTTTTGTAACACCCTCCAGTCGCTGCAACCCTCCCTTTCTCTGTAACATCCTCCGGTCCCAACAACCCTCCCTATCTCTGTAACTCCTCCAGCCCCTACAACCCTCCCTATCTCTGTAACTCCTCCAGCCCCTACAACCCTCCCTATCTCTGTAACCTCCTCCAGCCCCCACAACCCTCCCTATCTCTGTAACCTCCTCCAGCCCCCACAACACTCCCTATCTCTGTAAACTCCTCCAGGCCCTAACTCAGTAACCTCTTTAAGCTCCCAGAAACCGCCCCCTCTCTGTAACCCCCTACAACCCTCCCAATCTCGTAACCTCCTTTAGCCACCTCTGACTCTCGCTATCTCTGTAACCTCCTCCACCTCCTACAATCCTCCCTATTTCTGTTACCTCCTCCAGCTCCAGAACCCTCCCTATCTGTGTAATTGCCTCCAGCCCATCAACCCTCTCTAACTCTGTAACCTCTTCCAGTCCCTACAGCCCTCCCTATCTCTGTAACCTCCTCCAGCCCCTATAACCCACCCTATCTCTGTAACCTCCTCCAGCCCCTACAACCCTCCCTATCTCTGCAACCTCCACCAACCCTGGCAAACCTCCCTATCTCTGTAACCTCCACCAGCCCTGACAAACCTCCCCATCTCTGTTACCTCCTCCAGCCCCTACAACCCTCCCTATCTCTGTAACCTCCTCCAGTCCCTACAACACTCTGTGTCTCTGTAACCTCCTCCAGCCCCTACAACCCTCCCAATCTCGTAACCTCCTTTAGCCACCTCTGACTCTCGCTATCTCTGTAACCTCCTCCACCTCCTACAATCCTCCCTATTTCTGTTACCTCCTCCAGCTGCAGAACCCTCCGTATCTGTGTAATTGCCTCCAGCCCATCAACCCTCTCTAACTCTGTAACCTCTTCCAGTCCCTACAGCCCTCCCTATCTCTGTAACCTCCTCCAGCCCCTACAACCCTCCCTATCTCTGTAACCTCATCCAGCCCCTACAACCCTCCCTATCTCTGTAACCTCCTCCAGCCCCTACAACCCTCCCTATCTCTGCAACCTCCACCAACCCTGGCAAACCTCCTCATCTCTGTTACCTCCTCCAGTCCCTACAATCCTCCCTATCTCTGTAACCACCTCCAGCCCCTACAACCCTCCCTATCTCTGTAACCTCCGCCGCCCCTACAACCCTCCCTATCTCTGTAACCTCCTCCAGCCCCTACAAGCCTCCCTATCTCTGTAACCTACATTCCCTACAACCCTCCCTATCTCTGTAACCTCCTCCAGTCCCAACAACCCTCCCTATCTCTGTAACTCCTCCAGCCCCTACAACCCTCCCTATCTCTGTAACCTCATCCAGGCCCTAACTCAGTAACCTCTTTAAGCTCCCAGAAACCGCCCCCTCTCTGTAACCCCCTACAACCCTCCCTATTGCTGTAATCTCCAGCCCCAACAACCCTCCCTATCTCTGTAAGCCCCTCCTGAACCTACAACCCTCCCTATCTCTGTCACCTCCTCCAGCCCCTACAACCCTCCCTATCTCGTAACCTCCTCCAGCCCCTACAACCCTCCCTATCTCGTAACCTCCTTTAGCCACCTCTGACTCTCGCTATCTCTGTAACCTCCTCCACCTCCTACAATCCTCCCTATTTCTGTTACCTCCTCCAACTCCAGAACCCTCCCTATCTGTGTAATTGCCTCCAGCCCCATCAACCCTCTCTAACTCTGTAACCTCCTCCAGTCCCTACAACCCTCCCTATTTCAGTAACCTCCTCCAGCCCTTACACCCCTCCCTATCTCTGTAACCTCCTCCAGCCCCATCAACCCTCTCTAACTCTGTAACCTCCTCCAGTCCCCACAACCCTCCCTATCTCAGTAACCTCCTCCAGCCCCTACAACCCTCCCTATCTCTGTAACCTCCTCCAGCCCCTACAACCCTCCCTATCTCTGTAACCTCCTCCAGCCCCTTCAAAACTCATATCTCTATAACCTCCTCCAGCCCCTACAACCCTCCCTATCTCTGTAACCTCCTCCAGCCCCATCAACCCTCTCTAAATCTGTAACCTCCTCCAGTCCTACAACCCTCCCTATCTCAGTAACCTCCTCCAGCCCCTACAACCCTCCCTATCTCTGTAACCTCCTCCAGCCCCTACAACCCTCCCTATCCCTGTGTCATCCTCCAGCCTCTCAGACCCTCCCTATCTCTGTTACCACTTCCAGCCCCTCCAACCCTCCCTACCTCTGTAACCTCCTCCAGTCCCTACAACTCTCCCTACCTCTGTAACCTCGTCATGCTCCCACAACCCTCCCTTTCCCTGTAATCTCCTCCAGCCCCTACAACCCTCCCTATCTCTGTAACCTCCTCCAGTCGCTACAACCCTTCCTATCTCTGTAACCTCCTCCAGTCGCTACAACCCTCCCTATCTCTGTAACCTCCTCCAGTCCCCACAACCCTCCCTATCTCTGTAACCTCCTCCAGCCCCTACAACCCTCCCTATCTCTGTAACCTCCTCCAGCCCCTATATCTCTCCCTATCTCTGTAACCCCTCCAGATCCTACAACCCTCCCTTTCTCTGGCACCTCTTCCAGCCCCTCGCATCCTCCCTATCTCTGTAACCTCCTCCAGGCCCTAACTCAGTAACCTCTTCAAGCTCCCAGAAACCGCCCCCTCTCTATAACCCCTACAACCCTCCCTATTGCTGTAATCTTTTATTTGAGATATTAAACCAAGGTACGTCTGACCATCAGATGGGTCTAACGATTGCACAGCTATGGTGTTTGTGTGTGTGTCCGTGTGTGTGTCCGTGTCCATCCGTGTGTGTTTCCGTGTGTGTGTCCGTGTGTGTGTGTCCACACGTGTGTGTGTGTGTGTGTGTCCACGTGTCCGTGTGTGTGTCCACATGTCCGTGTGTATGTGTATGTGTGTGTGTGTCCATGTGTGTGTGTGTCCGTGTGTGTGCATGTGTGTCCCCGTGTATGCGTGTGCGTGCGTATGTCTGTGTCCATGTGTGTGTGTGTCCACGTGTGAGTGTCCGTGTGTGTGTGTGTGACCGTGTGTGCGTGTGTCTGTGTCCATGTGTGTGTGTGTGTGTGTGTGTCCACATGTATGTGTGTGTCCACGTGTATGTGTGTGTCCACGTGTGTGTGTGTGTGTCCGCGTCCGTCCGTGTGTGATTCCGTGTGTGTGTCCGTGTGTGTGTGTGTCCACATGTGTGTGTGTGTCCACGTGTCCGTGTTTGTGTCCACGTGTCCATGTGTGTGTGTGTCCATGTGTGTGTGTGTCCACGTGTGTGTGTCTGTGTGTGCGTGTGTGTGTCTGTGTCCATGTGTGTTTGTGTGTGTGTATGTCCATGTGTGTGTGTGTGTGTGTGTGTGTGTCCACATGTATGTGTGTGTCCACATGTATGTGTGTGTCCACGTGTATGTGTGTGAGTGGCAAGTGCTAAGGGGTTAATGGCAGCTCTAATTTTAATTGGAAGTGGGCCCAGGATTCTGTTCAACTGTTCCTTCTCTGTGTGAGAGACTTCAGGCACTCCCTCAAACTCCCAGGGCTCTGTGCGACAGTCCAAACTCCTATTCCTCTCTCTCTCGCTCTCTCTCTCTCTCTCTCTCTCTCTCTCGCTCTCTCTCTTTCCCTCTCTCCCTCTCTCTCTCTCTCGATCTTGCTCGCACCGTCTCATTCCCGCACAGATCGTGGCCATGGCAGGGGGTGGGGGTAGACGGGTGGGGGTGGGGAGGGGCGAAGTTCCTCCCTTGAGCTCGGTGTCCACGGAGCGGGGTCGAGACCTGGGCGAATGTCGGCGCCTGTCCCTATTGGCGAAGCAACGCAACTTAGAGCATTTTGCTTTAACACAGGGGCTGTAGTGAGTGGGCGATTCCATCTCAGTTGGCCCTGGCCAGCAAGAGGGAGCCATCCTGGTAACTATGTGCGCGGGAGGTTGTTGGGGGTGGGTGGGTGGGGGTGGGGTGGGTGCGGCTGGGATGTCAAAGAGAACATGGGCTCATGGTTAGAAAACACCCCCTCTCTGTCTCTCTCTGTCTCTCTCTGTCTCTCTCTCTCTGTCTCTCTCTGTCTCTCTCTGCCTCTCTCTCTCTCTGTCTCTCTCTTTCTCTCTCTGTCTCGCTGCTCCGTCAGACCCTTGGCAGGCCAAGGCTTCCCTGGCATCAAGCGTTGGGCCATTGCCTCAGTGTTGGTTGGGGTGGGGGGGGTGGAGGACAAGAGCGTTTAGCCACTTTGCTCACAGCGCTGGGGGTCATTGGCACCGTCTTCCGTCACCCCTGTGGGAATCACAGGCCCCGTGGGAGGGTATTCCCCCCACACACCCCCCCCACCCTCATTCCCCCCATTCCCCCCCCTCTCCCCATTCCCCCTCCCCCCCACCCCCCCCAGGGCTCCTTCTCCTGAACAAGACATTCCCTCGGCCGCACCGAAATACTTCCTCCCGTCCCAACCTCCCTCGACTCCCTCTTTCACGTCCGACCCTCCGAGGGGTTGAGGTGGGCAACTTACCATCGTACTTCCCCCCACCTCCACCACCTCCCCCCCTGTTCCTCCACCCCCACCCCCGCCACGGCCTCCCCCAGCCCCGCTCTCTCAGACCAAGTTCGTTGTTTTTTTTCAAGACCCTTTGGGATCCGAAATAAAAATCCTTCCTTCGGGGCTTCGCGGGGCCATATTGGTCAACAGGAGAATCCCTGGCCAGCAACCCCCACCCCCGCCAACGCCAAGCGTCCACCACGGACCCCTTCGGGGCTGTCCAACATGTTGCCCGAACCTTTATAGAATGAAACTTGGCAAGGGGAGGGGAACTGTGCGGGAGGGAGAATAACTCTTAACTGCTCGTGAATCATCTCCAGTTGCTCGCATGAGATTTCTCAACCCAACCAAGAGAGCGCGAGAGTGTGAGAGAGAGAGAGAGAGAGAGAGAGAAAGAGAGAGAGGGAGCAGTGTTTAAATCTTTCCTTTGCTTCTGACATTTTCTCTCCCTCTCTCTCTCTCTCTCTCTCTGTGTGTCTCTCCCTCGGACAATGCTTGGCAGCCAGTCCTAGTCCTGGATGGCATCCAAAGGCGTTTGTGGGTGAGATAATGATTTATTTTTAAACTTTTTGGGAAAAGAAAAATGGCTTTGAGGGATTCCGGTTCCTCCAAAGTGCTGCCGGAGCGTTTTGGAGTAACCGAGGCCTGTGATTGCTCCCAGGTCAATGCAGCAGGGCCTGGGGAGAGGTGAGAGGAGCTAGGCCGCACTCCTGGAGATCGGGCAGGGTGTGTGTGTGTGTGTCTGTGGGGCTGTGAAAGGGTGTAGGCAGCCCAGTGATTATCCCTCCCTTTGTTCACTGCAGCCTCCCTCGACTATCCCACTGCTCTCTGGCCCGGACTCTCATCTCCCGCCCTCCTGCTCTCCAGAGTCGGCTCCTCTTCCGAGCCTCCGCTGCCCCACGTCCGCACTCAAACCAGGTCCCGTTCACCCTCACCCTCCTGTCGCCCGCTGACCCCCGCCGGCTCCCAGTCCGGTGATGCCTCCATTTTAAAATTCTCATCTGTGCTTTCAAACCCCTCCTCAGCCCCTCCCCATCTCTGTAACCCCCTCCAGACCCTACAAACCTCCCTATCTCTGTAATCTCATCCAGCCCCTACAAACCTCCCTATCTCTGTAACCTCCTCCAGCCCCTACAACCCTCCCTATCTCTGTAACCTCCTCCAGCCCCTACAAACCTCCCTATCTCTGTAACCTCCTCCGGCCCCTACACCCCTCCCTATCTCTGTAACCTCCTCCAGCCCCTACAACCCTCCCTATCTCTGTAACCTCCTCCAGCCCCTACAACCCTCCCTATCTCTGTAACCTCCTCCAGCCCCTACAAACCACCCTATCTCTGTAACCTCCTCCAGCCCCTACAACCCTCCCTATCTCTGTAACCTCCTCCGGCCCCTACACCCCTCCCTATCTCTGTAACCTCCTCCAGCCCCTACAACCCTCCCTATCTCTGTAACCTCCTCCAGCCTCTACAACCCTCCCTATCTCTGTAACCTCCTCCAGCCCCTACAACCCTCCCTAACTCTGTAACCTCCTCCAGCCCCTACAACCCTCCCTATCTCTGTAACCTCCTCCAGACCCTACAACCCTCCCTATCTCTGTAACCTCCTCCAGACCCTACAGCCCTCCCTATCTCTAACCTCCTCCAGACCCTACAGCCCTCCCTATCTCTGTAACCTCCTCCAGACCCTACAACCCTCCCTATCACTGTAACCTCCACCAGCCCCTACAACCCTCTCTATCTCTGTTACCTCCTCCAGACCCTACTACCCTCCCTTTCTCTGTAACCCCCTCCAGCTCCTACAACCCTATCTCTGTAACCTCCTCCAACCTTTACAACCCTCCCTATCTCTGTAACCTCCTCCAGACCCTACAGCCCTCCCTATCTCTGTAACCTCCTCCAGACCCTACAACCCTCCCTATCACTGTAACCTCCACCAGCCCCTACAACCCTCTCTATCTCTGTAACCTCTTCCAGACCCTACAACCCTCTCTATCTCTGTGAACCCCTCCAGCTCCTACAACCCTCCCTATCTCTGTAACCTCCTCCACACCCTACTACCCTCCCTTTCTCTGTAACCCCCTCCAGCCTTTACAACCCTCCCTATCTCTGTAACCTCCTCCAGACCCTACAGCCCTCCCTATCTCTGTAACCTCCTCCAGACCCTACAACCCTCCCTATCACTGTAACCTCCACCAGCCCCTACAACCCTCTCTATCTCTGTAACCTCTTCCAGACCCTACAACCCTCTCTATCTCTGTGAACCCCTCCAGCTCCTACAACCCTCCCTATCTCTGTAACCTCCTCCACACCCTACTACCCTCCCTTTCTCTGTAACCCCCTCCAGCTCCTACAACCCTCTCTATCTCTGTAACCTCCTCCAGCCCCTACAACTCTCCCTATATCTGTAACCTCTTCCAGCCCCTACAACACTCCCTATCTCTGTAACCTCCTCCAGCCCCTACACCCCTCCCTACCTCTGTAATCCCCTCCAGCTCCGACAACCCTATCTCTGTAACCTCCTCCAATCCCACAACCCTCCCTATTTCTGTAACCCCCTCCAGCTCCTACAACCCTCCCTATCTCTGTAACCACCTCCAGCCCCAACAACCCTCCCTATCTCTGTAACCTCCTCCAGCTCCTACAGCCCTCCCTATCTCTGTAACCTCCTCCAGCCCCTACCATCTTCCCTATCTCTGTAACCTCCTCCAGACCCTACACCCCTCCCTATCTGTGTAACCCCCTCCAACTCCTACAACCCTCCCTATTTCTGTAACCCCCTCCAGCCCCAACAACTCTCCCTATCTCTAACCTCCTCCAGCCCCAACAACCCTCCCTATCTCCGTAACCTCCTCCAGCCCCTGCGACCCTCCCTAGCTCTGTAACCTCCTCCAGCTCCTACAGCCCTCCCTATCTCTGTAACCTCCTCCAGCCCCAAAAACCCTCCCTCCCTATTTCTGTAACCTCCTCCAGCCCCTACAAGCCTCCCTATCTCCGTAACCTCCTCCAGCCCCTACAACACTCCCTATCTCCGTAACCTCCTCCAGCCCCTACAACCCTCCCTATCCCTGTAACCTCCTCCAGCCCCTGCAACCCTCCCTATCTCTGTAACCTCCTCCAGCTCCTACAACCCTCCCTATCTCTGTAACCTCCTCCACACCCTACAACCCTCCCTTTCTCTGTAACCCCCTTCAGCTCCTACAACCCTCCCTATCTCTGTAACCTCCTCCAACCCCAACAACCCACCCTATCTCTGTAACCACCTCCAGCTCCTACAACCCTCCCTATCTCTGTAACCTCCTCCAACCCCAATAACCCTCCGAGATCTCTGCGCTCCTCCAATTCTGGCCTCTTGGCCACTCCTCGATTCCCATCGCTCCACCATTAGCGGCCGTGCCTTCAGCTGCCTGGGAGCATTAAGCTCTGGAATTCCCTCCCTAAACCTCTCCGCCTCTCTCTCTCTCTCTTCTACTTTAAGACGCCCCTTAAAAACCCACCTCTTTGACTGAGCTTCTGATCGTCCATTCCTAATGTCTCCCTATGTGGCTCGGGGTCAACCTTTGTCTGTTTTACAGTCTTGTGAAGGGCCTTGGGGATGTTTTACTGTGTGAAAGGCACAGATTAATGTTGGTTATTGCTATTACTAGTTACAGTAGTCAGTGAGGAAGGTCACTGGTGGAGTAGTGGAGTTTACCAGCGAGTTATGAGACTGAGGGCAGTACCTCGAGTGGTGAACTCCAAATGTTTTGAGTGGGGGTGGATGGGGTTGGAGGGGGGGGAAGGGCAATGAATAATTAGCACTGGCTTCCAGTTGGTGGGGTATTGGACACCAGATATCATAGAATGGAATCATTGAATAGTTGAAGCCCAGAAAGAGGCCATTCAGCCCTTTGTCTCTGTGCCATCTCTCTGCAAGAGCAACTGAAGCTAGTCCTGCTCTCCCCACCTTCTGCCCCTAACCCTGCCCATTCTTCCATTTCAGACAATGATCCAATTCCCTTTTAAAACCCTCGATTGAACCTGCCTCCCCCACACTCTCGGGCCGCGCATTCCAGATCCTAACCACTCGTCACGTGAAAAAGTTTCTCCTCCTGTCTCCGTTGCTTCTTTTACCAATCCCCTTAAATCAGCGTCCCTCTGGTTCTCAATCCTGTCGCCAACGGGAACAGTTTCTACCCCTCCACACTGCCTGGGCCCCTCATGATTTTGATCGGTCAAATATCCTCAACCTTCTCTTCTCCAAGGAGGACAGTCCCAACTTCTCCAATCTACCCAAGTCACTGACGTTCCTCATCCCTGGACCCATTCTCGTGAATCTTTTCCGCATTCTCTCTCACGCCTTCACATCCTTCCGAAAGCGTGGTGCGCACTGGACATAATACTCCAGCTGAGACCAAACCAGTGTTTTATACATAACCCCCCTGCTCTTGTACTCTATGCCCCTCTTAATAAAGCCCAGGCTACTGTTTGCTTTATTAACCACTCTCTCAAACTCTCCTGCCACCCTCAATAATTTTGCACAAATACCCCCAGGTCTCTCTGCTCCTGCATCCCCTTTAGCATCGTACCCTTTTACTTCATATTGTCTCTCCATGTTCTTCCTACCAAAATGAATCACTCCACATTTCTCTGCATTAAACTCCATCTGTCCCCCCGACTCCACCAACCCGTCGATGTCCTTTCCAGGTTCCACACCATCCTCCTCACAGTTCACAATGCTTCCAAGGTTTGCGTCATCCGCACATTGTGAAATTGCGGCCTGCACACCAAGGTCAGGGACGTGAATGTATATCAAGAAAAGTGACACCAAGCCCTGGGGAACTCCATGACAAACCTTCCTCCAGTCCAAAATGTAAATGTTCACAACTACTCTCCGTTTCCTGTCACTTCGCCAGTTCTGTATCCGTGTTGCTATTTCCCCTTTTACTTCCATGAGCTTTAACTTCGCTCACAAGTCTTTCGTGTGGCACTGTATCATAAGCCTTCTGGAAGTCCATGTACACCACATCAGCAGCATTACCCTCATCAGCCCTCTCTGTTAACTCTTCAAAAAAAACCCCAGCAAGTTCGTTAAACATGATTTTACCCTTAAAAAAAAAACCCACGCTGGCTTTCCTTTAACTAAATTGCGCTCGTTAATTTTGCCCCAAATGATGGTTTCGAGAAGCCTCCCCGCCTCTGAGGGTAAACGAGCAGGGCTTGTGGTTGCTGGGTTTATCCGTTTTGCCATGGTAACACAGTTGGCAATGGCCATCCCCTGTCCCCCTGTACAACAAAGGTGCCCGTGGCCGGTGCCTGCCTGGGACGAGAGGGTTTGGGCACTAGCCCAGCGAGATTGAAGCAGCCCTGCTCACCTGTGGTGGTGCCTGACAATCGATGCCCCCATTTTCGTTTTCGTGTGCGCCCACAGAACATCAACGATGACGGAAAGAGCGCGGGGTAACGGTGGACAATGTGGTAAAATACTCATCCTGTTTCCTCTCCCTTCCTCAGGCTGTGTGGGTGAGAGTGACAGGCCCGAGCACATCACCAAGGTCCCGACTGAATGCTGGAAGCTATCCTGGGGACGAAGGGAGCAGGAGGTAAGGCGGAACCCACAATCTGGGGTGGGTGTGTGGGGGGGAAAGGGATCAGTGCGGACACGGCCGTCAGCTCCACCCTTCTCACCTCAGCTCATCTGCTGCTGAAGCCCTCACCCGTGCCATTTTTAAACCCAGACGTAGGTGACTATTCCGGTGATCTCCTGCCTGGTCCCGCACCTCTCACCCTCCGTGAACTGGGGCTTATCCGAAACTCTGCTGCCCCTTCCCCCCCCACACCTCCATACCCTAACTCGCAGCAAATCCTGTTCAGGCCTCACTCCCAACATGCCCCCCCCGCTGCACCGTCGCTTACTGACCTACACTAGCCCCCGGACTGGCAACTCCTCCATTTTAAACTTCTCACACCCTCATTTTCAAATCCCTCTGTAACCTCCTCCAGCCCCTACACCCCTCCCTATCTCTGTACCCTCCTCCAGCCCCTACACCCCTCCCTCTCTCTGTAACTTCCTCCAGCCCCTACACCCCTCCCTATCTCTGTAACCTCCTCCAGCCCCTACACCCCTCCCTATCTCTGTAACCTCCTCCAGCCCCTACAATCCTCCCTATCTCTGTAACCTCCTCCAGCCCCTACACCCCTCCCTATCTCTGTAACCTCCTCCAGCTCCTACACCCCTCCCTATCTCTGTAACCTCCTCCAGCCCATACAACCCTCCCTATCTCTGTAACCTCCTCCAGCCCCTACACCCCTCCCTATCTCTGTAACCTCCGCCAGCCCCTACAACCTTCCCTATCTCTGTAACCTCCCCCAGTGCCTACAACCCTCCCTATCTCTGTAACCTCCTCCAGTCCCTACATCCCTCCCTATCTCTGTAACATCCTCCAGACCCTACACCCCTCCCTATCTCTGTAACATCCTCCAGTCCCTACACCCCTCCCTATATCTGTAACATTCTCAAGTCCCTACTCCCTTCCCTATCTCTGTAACCTCCTCCAACCCAACCCTCCCTATCTCTGTAACCTCCTCCAGTCCCTACATCCCTCCCTATCTCTGTAACATCCTCCAGTCCCTACACCCCTCCCTATCTCGGTAACATCCTCCAGTCCCTACACCCCTCCCTATATCTGTAACATTCTCAAGTCCCTACACCCTTCCCTATCTCTGTAACCTCCTCCAACCCAACCCTCCCTATCTCTGTAACATCCTCCAGTCCCTACACCCCTCCCTATCTCTGTAACCTCCTCCAACCCCTACAACCCTCCCTATCTCTGTAACATCCTCCAGTCCCTACAACCCTCCCTATCCCTGTAACCTCCTCCAGCCCCTACAACCCTCCCTATCTCTGTAACCTCCTCCAGCCCCTACAAACCTCCCTATCTCTGTAACCTCCTCCAGCCCCTACAACCCTCCAAGATCTCTGCACTCCTCCAATTCCGGCCTCTTGACCATCCCCCGATTCCCATCGCTCCACCATTGGCGGCCGTGCCTTCAGCTGCCTGGGGGGCCCTGAGCTCTGGAATTCCCTCCCTAAACCTCTCCACCTCTCTCTCTCTCGTTCTCTCTCTCTCTCCTTTAAGACGCTGCTTAAAACTGACCCTTTTGATCGAGCTTTTGGTCACCTGTCCCTAATATCTCCTTAAGTGTATCGGGGTCAAAATCTGTCTGATTTACATCCATTGGGGATGTTATAATACATGCAAGATGCTGGACAAACCCCGGTTGTTGTTAAGTAGCGTACTTAACCTGTTGCTTCTTTATCGGGTGTTGCTGAACTGATGGGATGTAACAGGGGAACTCCTCGCTGTTTCGATTTTAATGCTGCTTTAATAAAATTCCTGCAAGGGGGAACCTTCCGGACAAATCCCGCGTCCTGTCACGGAATGGGATTAAGGTCCCATCAATATCAGAGGGTATCTCCTGTGAAAATGTGACCTGTGCTCGAGAGGAGAGACTCACATTTCCCTGGCGACTTTCACTACCTCAGAACGCCCGCACCCTCACCCCACCCCCCCGCCAGTGCTTCACAGCCAGTGAAGGACTGACTGTATGTGCGGTCGCTATTTCAATGTAGGTACGATGGCAGCCAATTCACGCACAGCAGGATCCCACAAACGGCGACGTGAGGATGACCCGGGTTGTCTGTGTTTTTAATGATGTTTTGGCGGAGGGGTAAATATTGGCCCCAGGTCACTGTGGAGAACTCCCTCCCTGCCGCTCTTGAGTGTTGTGGGAGCTGCACTCATCCAGGCAAGTGGGGAGTATTCCATCACACTCCTGACTTGTGCCTTGTAGATGGTGGACAGGCTTTGGGGAGTCAGGAGGTGAGTTACTCTCTCCGCAGGATTCCCAGCCTCTGACCTGCTTTTGTAGCCACAGTATTTATATGGCTAGTCCAGTTCAGTTTCTGGTCAATGGTAACCCCCAGGATGTTGAAGGTGGGGGATTCAGTGATGGTGATGCCATTGAACATGAAGGGACGATGGTTGGATTCTCTCTTATTGGAGATGGTCATTGCCTGACACTTGTGTGGCACGAATGTTACTTTCCACTTGTCAGCGCAGCCTGGATATTGTCCAGGTCTTGCTGCATTTGGGCATGGGCTGCTTCAGTATCTGAGGAGTCGCGAATGGTGCTGAACATTGTGCAATCATCAGCGAATATCCCCACTTTTGACCTTATGATGGAAGGAAGGTCATTGATGAAGCAGCTGAAGATGGTTGGGCCGAGGACACTACCCCAAGGAACTCCTGCAGTGATGTCCTGGAGCTGAGATGATTGACATCCAACAACTACAACCATCTTCCTTTGTGCTCGGTGTGACCCCAACCAGTGGAGAGTTTCCCCCCTGATTCCCAATGACTCCAGTTTTGTTCGGGCTCCTTGATGTCACACTCGGTCAAATGCTGCCTTGATGTCAAGGGCAGTCACTCTCACCTCACCTCGGGAGTTCAGCTCTTTTTTCCATGTTTGGACCGAGGATGAAATGAGGTCTGGAGTCAGTAGTGACTCTGGGCCTGTTTAGATCCATCTCAGAGGGCAGATGAGGCTTTGGTTTCATGGCTCATTAGAAAGAAGGCACCTGTGAGAAAGCAGAAGTCCCTCAGTACTGACCCTCTGACAGTGCAGCACTCCCTCAGTACTGACCATCTGACAGTGCAGCACTCCCTCAGTACTGACCCTCCGACAGTGCAGCACTTCCTCAGTACTGACCCTCCGACAGCGTGGCACTTCCTCAGTACTGACCCTCCGACAGTGCGGCACTCCCTCAGTACTGACCCTCCGACAGTGCGGCATTCCCTCAGTACTGACCCTCCGACAGTGCAGCACTTCCTCAGTACTGACCCTCCGACAGTGCAGCACTCCCTCAGTACTGACCCTCCGACAGTGCGGCACTCCCTCAGTACTGACCCTCTGACAGTGCAGCACTCCCTCAGTACTGACCCTCCGACAGTGCAGCACTCCCTCAGTACTGACCCTCCGACAGTGAAGCGCTCCCTCAGTACTGACCCTCTGACAGTGCAGCACTCCCTCAGTACTGACCCTCTGACAGTGCAGCGCTCCCTCAGTACTGACCCTCCGACAGTGCAGCGCTCCCTCAGTACTGACCCTCCGGCAGTGCAGCGCTCCCTCAGTACTGACCCTCCGACAGTGCAGCACTCCCTCAGTATTAACCCTCCGACAGTGCAGCACTCCCTCAGTACTGACCCTCTGACAGTGCAGCACTCCCTCAGTACTGACCCTCCGACAGTGCAGCACTCCCTCAGTACTGACCCTCCGACAGTGAAGCGCTCCCTCAGTACTGACCCTCTGACAGTGCAGCACTCCCTCAGTACTGACCCTCTGACAGTGCAGCGCTCCCTCAGTACTGACCCTCCGACAGTGCAGCGCTCCCTCAGTACTGACCCTACGGCAGTGCAGCGCTCCCTCAGTACTGACCCTCCGACAGTGCAGCGCTCCCTCAGTATTAACCCTCCGACAGTGCAGCACTCCCTCACTACTGACCCTCCGACAGTGCAGCACTCCCTCAGTACTGACCCTCTGACAGTGCAGCACTCCCTCACTACTGACCCTCTGACAGTGCAGCACTCCCTCAGTACTGATCCTCTGACAGTGCAACACTCCCTCAGTACTGACCCTCTGACAGTGCAGCACTCCCTCAGTACTGACCCTCCGACAGTGCAGCACTCCCTCAGTACTGACCCTCCAACATTACAGAGCTCCCTCAGTACTGACACTGGTTGATGAGAATAGGTTGTTCTATGATCAAAGGTAACCATGCACAGTCGACATAAATACACGAGTTAACACACCGATACAGAACCATAAAACTCGTCAATATGCCTGGAAAGTCAATGAAATACAGCAGGAAATTCACCAAACTACAGCAGTAAACTCAGGGAGGGTCAGGAAACCCATGGAAACACATCAGGAAACTCACCAATATACGCCTGATAACTCAACCAAACACACCAGGAAACTCACTGAAACACACCTGAAACTTACTTAAACACACCCAGAAACTTCCTGAAGTACACAAGGAATCTCACCGAAACACATGAGTTAAACCGCTGAAACACACATGAGGAAATTCACTGAAACACACCGGAAAACCAACAGAAATACATCAAGAAACTCATTGAAATACACAAAGAAACTCACCAAAATACCCCAGGAAACTCACCGAAATATGCCAGGAAACTCACTGAAACACATTAGAAAACTCGCTGAAACGTGCCCGTAAACTCACCGAAATGTGCCCTGGAAACTTGCTGAAATGCGCCAGGAAACTCGCTGAAATACACAGGAAACTTGTTGAAACACAGCAGGAAACTTGCCAAAGCATCAGGAAACTTGCCGAAAGGCACAAGGAAACTTGCCAAAATGCACCAGGAAACTCACTGAAATGCGCCAAGAAACTCACTGGAATACGCCAGGAAACTCACCGAAGTACACCAGAAAATTTGCCAAAGCACACCAGCTAACTCATTGAAACACAGCAGGAAACCCATTGAAACACAGCAGGAAACTTGCTGTTACATCAGGAAACTCGCCGAAACACAGCAGGAAACTCACCGACCTGCACCAGGAAACTCACCAACGTGCACCAGGAAACTCACCGAAATACACCAGGAAACTCGCCGAAACACACCAGGAAACTCACCGACATGCACCAGGAAACTCACCAAAATTCACCAGGAAACTCACCGACATGCACCAGGAAACTCACCAAAATGCACCAGGAAACTCACCGAAATACACCAGGAAACTCACCGACATGCACCAGGAAACTCACCAAAATGCACCAGGAAACTCACCGAAATACACCAGGAAACTCGCCGAAACACACCAGGAAACTCACCGAAACACACCAGGAAACTCACCGAAACACACCAGGAAACTCGCCGAAACACACCAGGAAACTCACCGACATGCACCAGGAAACTCACCAAAATGCACCAGGAAACTCACCGACATGCACCAGGAAACTCACCAAAATGCACCAGGAAACTCACCAAAATGCACCAGGAAACTCACCGAAATACACCAGGAAACTCACCGAAATACACCAGGAAACTCACCGACATGCACCAGGAAACTCACCGACATGCACCAGGAAACTCACCGAAATACACCAGAAAATTTGCCAAAGCACACCAGCTAACTCATTGAAACACAGCAGGAAACCCATTGAAACACAGCAGGAAATCCATTGAAACACAGCAGGAAACTTGCTGTTACATCAGGAAACTCGCCGAAACACACCAGGAAACTCACCGACATGCACCAGGAAACTCGCCGAAACACACCAGGAAACTCACCGACATGCACCAGGAAACTCACCAAAATGCACCAGGAAACTCACCGACATGCACCAGGAAACTCACCAAAATGCACCAGGAAACTCACCGACATGCACCAGGAAACTCACCGAAATACACCAGAAAATTTGCCAAAGCACACCAGCTAACTCATTGAAACACAGCAGGAAACCCATTGAAGCACAGCAGGAAACTCACCAAAATGCACCAGGAAACTCACCGACATGCACCAGGAAACTCACCAACGTGCACCAGGAAACTCACCGAAATACACCAGGAAACTCACCGACATGCACCAGGAAACTTACCAAAATGCACCAGGAAACTCACCAAAATGCACCAGGAAACTCACCGAAATACACCAGGAAACTCGCCGAAACACACCAGGAAACTCGCCGAAACACACCAGGAAACTTGCCGAAACACACCAGGAAACTCACCGAAACACACCAGGAAACTCGCCGAAACACACCAGGAAACTCACCGACATGCACCAGGAAACTCACTAAAATGCACCAGGAAACTCACCGACATGCACCAGGAAACTCACCAAAATGCACCAGGAAACTCACCGACATGCACCAGGAAACTCACCAAAATGCACCAGGAAACTCACCGACATGCACCAGGAAACTCACCGAAATACACCAGAAAATTTGCCAAAGCACACCAGCTAACTCATTGAAACACAGCAGGAAACCCATTGAAACACAGCAGGAAACTTGCTGTTACATCAGGAAACTCGCCGAAACACACCAGGAAACTCACCGAAACACACCAGGAAACTCACCGACATGCACCAGGAAACTCACCAACGTGCACCAGGAAACTCATCGAAATACACCAGGAAACTCGCCGAAACACACCAGGAAACTCACCGAAACACACCAGGAAACTCACCGAAACACACCAGGAAACTCACTGACATGCACCAGGAAACTCACCAAAATGCACCAGGAAACTCACCAGCATGCACCAGGAAACTCACCGAAATACACCAGAAAATTTGCCAAAGCACACCAGCTAACTCATTGAAACACAGCAGGAAACCCATTGAAACACAGCAGGAAATCCATTGAAATACAGCAGGAAACTTGCTGTTACATCAGGAAACTCGCCGAAACACACCAGGAAACTCACCGACATGCACCAGGAAACTTGCCGAAACACACCAGGAAACTCACCGAAATGCACCAGGAAACTCACCAAAATGCACCAGGAAACTCACCGACATGCACCAGGAAACTCACCGAAATACACCAGAAAATTTGCCAAAGCACACCAGCTAACTCATTGAAACACAGCAGGAAACCCATTGAAACACAGCAGGAAACTCACCATAATGCACCAGGAAACTCACCGACATGCACCACGAAACTCACCAAAATGCACCAGGAAACTCACCGAAATACACCAGGAAACTCGCCGAAACACACCAGGAAACTTGCCGAAACACACCAGGAAACTCACTGAAACACACCAGGAAAATGGGAAACTCGTCAAAAGACATTCAGTTGATGCAGAGTTATCCTGGGCAA
This sequence comes from Cetorhinus maximus, assembly GCF_964194155.1. Lineage (NCBI taxonomy): Eukaryota > Metazoa > Chordata > Chondrichthyes > Lamniformes > Cetorhinidae > Cetorhinus > Cetorhinus maximus. The sequence goes on from NW_027598444.1 coordinate 27,600, forward strand.
TGGACAGGGGCCTGCAAGATGTCAGGACAGGAGTGCAGTGCAAGGTCGAACAGGCTGCTGACATTGTACACAGACGCAAATGGAAAGCAACCAACCTTAATGAGAGAGGAAACATGCCAGATTAATGCCAGGAAATCTGTGTAGCGAGCAATTATACAAAGCAAGGGGATAGGTCGCTCACCCAGTACCGGCCCAGACTGAATGGCCACCTTTAACTTGCTGCGTGTTGTGTAAATGACCTGTTTATGGTTTCCTCAGTATAATGGTCCGGCACATAAAGGGTTGACGTGGGATTGAGTACAGTACCGCCCACACAGTGATGTGAGAGAACACATGACCTGCACCTAGGGGTCAGTGCAGTGTTGGACAGAGCTGTGTGTAGAAGCAAGCATGGAGACAGCTCCTAGCTTGGACCTTTACTGTACCTATGTATATAGTCTCCAGTAGTTAATAAACACTTACTGTTGAACTACCTAAGACTATGAACACCTCAATAAGACCTACCGATCTACGCCCAACACTTTACAACATGGTGGCAGCCAGCGGAACAACTCCAAACCTCGCAGAGACGGCAGGAGAAGATTCAAATCCTGGGAAACTGAAGGAAAAAAAATCAAAGCAGAATTTTGACCAGAAGAAAAGCTCAAGAAACAAAGGCGCAGCAGGAAACCTCCAGAGAACAGCTCCAAAGAAAGGCTTGGAAGCTGGAGGCAGTAACCCAATTCCTCGCTGCAGCAGAAGACCCCCATTGAACCCCGTCATGTAAGTACAGCTTCAACACCCAGAGTGACCAGAGTCAGCAAACCTAGCGGGGGGGGGAGGGGGGAGCTCGATATGAAAAATCCCCGGACAACCACAAGTCCTGGAAAACGTTAAGTGCTGCGGTGGTCGGAAATTGCCGTTTAAGTTGCAGCCCCAGAAACCCGATTCCCGAGTCGACACCTGAACACATGACGGCCGATCTCGTTCTGAGCAATGAAAAGAAAATTAATCGGGACTGAGTTTTAAAGACTCAGCAAAAGCCGTGATTCAATCGCCCAATAGCCTGGAACATTGCGCTAACGTGGGGAAGACTCTAGCCAGCCAACCCAGGCAGCCATCACTGAAAAAATGTAAATGCTGAGATCCTGAACGCCGTGACTGCAGGACCCCGCCAAAACCGGCGAACGCAGAAAAAACCCCTTTTGGGCAGAAGCCATCCTGGATTTTCAGAAACTTCTTAAAGCTGAACCCGCAACTTAATTTTTAAACCACGGATCAGAAATCCACTCTCCCAGGTCGATCTGGACTTACTCTCAAGGCCCAGGTTGATCACAAAATTGGGGACCCTTGAGAAAGAGGTTCCTCAGGTACAGGATTGCTGCAGGCAAAAAAACAGAAGCTGAACAGGTTAACACGCTGCTTTATTCAGTCGGCCCAATAGCCGACGACGTAACAGCTAGAGGAGGAATCGATGAATCATCTGCAAAACTTGATGAAGTTTTAAAAGTATTTGATGCTCATTTTAACCTCAGAAGGAACAAAATCCTTGAAAGGGCTGAACTTAATAAACGTGTCCAGCAGCCAGGGTACCTGCCGACTCCTTCATTGAAGGGCTGTATGGAATGGCTGAAGGCTGTGATTGCGGCGACCTGAAACCTGAACTAATCAGGGATAGGACGGTCGTAGGAGATGCACTCTCAGACGTGCTTCTAGCCAAAGAAGATCTAACCCTGGAGAAAGCGACCCAGGTAGTCAGGCAACCTGAAATCCGCTTGCAGCGCAGACCCATATTAAGGGGAGAAAGCAAACCGTGGGTACAAAGGAAACCCCGCAGTCTGGTTTGTGAACCAGCGCAGAACCAGGGACCTCCCAGGCCGAGGGAGGCAATACCCCTAACCGGCCAGGAGAGTGACCATCCCAGCGCCTCCCACAGGCGAGATCAATGTCCTGCAATTTCAGCCAAAGCGCTTTCAACAGAACCGGATTGGACACTTGGGGAAGCCGCGCAAACCAAAACTTCAGGACGCACAGAAGAAGCTCCCAAGAGGGTTAGAAGATCGTGAAGGGACCCTGACAGGGTGGATGCGGAGAGGATGTTTCCTCTTGTGGGAGAATCTAGAACGAGGGGAGGGGGGGGTGGGTGCGGTAAATATTTAAAAACAATTGGAAACAGAGACGGGGGGGTGGGGGGGGAAATTTATTTCACTCGGAGGGTCCGGAGTCTTTGAAACTCTCTTCCTGAACAGGCGGTAGAAGCAGAGACTGAATATTTTTAAGGCGGAGGGGGATAGATTCTTGGTAAACAAGGAGGGGGTGGGGGGCGATAGGTTATTGGCAGGGTGGGGAGGTGTAGGCGGGATGCAGATTTGAGGTGACTGTCAGAGCAGCCATGATCTTATTACATGGCAGAGCAGGATTGAGGGGCCGAATGGCCTTCTCCTGCTCCTCGCTCGTGCGTATTCGCAAGGTCGAGGCCGCGCGCCAAGAGGACGTGCTTCTTAGGCGAGGTCAAAGGTCCTCGACGGCCTTGGTTAATGGCCTTGCAAACGTGTAAGCTGGGCACGGGACCCGGCGTTACCCTCCTATCGGCCAGGGGGGCACGGCCGCTGACCCGACGGCTAACGTCACGCCACAATGCACCTGCACGGAGCGGACGGCATCAAACGCCCCGTGAAAGGTCCTCCGCGGGCGATGCTGACGGACAAAAAAAAACACAGCGAGAGAGACCCTGCTCGTGGCCCACGACCAGCACCGGGCCGCACAGCCTGTGCGCCGCCCTTAAAACCTTAAACGGAAACGTTGACGAGGTCAACGAACCAGGGTCGGGCTCCAGGGATAAAAAAAGGGAGCTTCCGGAGCTCGTTACGGGATTGGGGTCGGAGGGGGCGATGCGGGGAGCGCGGACGAGGGTCACGCCGAGGGAGCGAGGACGCTAAACCCGTCCAAACCCTGACACAACCCCCCTCCCCGGCTCGCTCACAAACAAGGTTGGGGGTGTGGGTGGGTGGGTGGATGTGGTCATCTCCCCGGTCACACAACCCGCTGCCCCGCCGAGGGGTCCCCAGGACGCTCCCAGCCCCAAAACCGAACCGGTCCGTCCGCGTCGGCCTGACACAGCCCCACAAAGCCGCGGCCGGAGGAGGATTGGGCCCCTCCCAGAGGGGAGAAAGCAGCTCGGACCCCAGCGCTCTTATTTCCCAGTTGGGCCATGCGGGCGGAAGCCTGACCTAAACTCTCGAAGGGGCGCGGTGTTTCCGAAACTCAAGGACGCCAACAGCGGCTTCTCACCTCTTCCCCTGGACGAGGAGACCACGGCCGGTTACCCCCCACCTCTCCCGGCTTTGGCGGACTCTGCCGTTTGGAATCAGTCCAGCGCCGGGAAATGTCTCCACGTTCGCCGTCGGCCATTTTGCAAGGGCCACCGGGTTGTCACCCCCCACCCCCCGTGCGGGACGATGTTCTGGTTCCTCCCCTCACCCCAATCCTCACCCCCGGAGCTCCAGAGATTCCTGAGGACGGGGGGAACCAGCCGGAGAAACCTTTACTGAGTTCGGCACAGGTCACAGGACCCTTGAGGCCTCCGCTTAAAGAAAGACCCGGCGCGGCGCTGGGACACACACACACGCGTCAAGAGCGAGCGTTCGCTTGGGTCAAGGCGACGCTGCTCCCCACGGGCATTCCGGTCCCACCACAACCCATTCCTTCCCCAGCAGCACAGGCATCATCCACCAGGCCTCGGAGCCGTCCTATTTCAAGAGGGGCTCGAATGGAAGTTGGTGACCTGTGTGCTACGTGCCCCAGAGGGCAAGGGCAAGGTAGGCCCACCTCCACCCCCCCCCTCCCATCGAAGAGGGAACCCCTCCCGCAGCCACGCGGGCGAGCGAGAAGTTTCCAGACTACATCATCGGCCTCAAGGTCACCATAGCAACCGACCGTAGGCCGCTGGTCTCATGGGCTAGACGAGAAGGAGCTGGCAAAGCCCTGCGGCCCAGAGATTCCCGCCCGCGCCTCATGAGGTTCACCTACGAGGCGGGTACACCTCCAGGGAAAGCACCGGGCATCGGCAGACACGCTCTCCGGGGCCAGGCCGGGGCCTAGCGGCGAACCAGGACGTCAATCTGATGGCGGAGATTGAAGCCCACTCCCAGTTGCCAAGGAGGCCCTCGCCGGCAAGTGAAGGCCGATCCGTTCACCGGGTACCGGTGCGAGATGAGGAGTGTGCCCGCGTCCGTCTTTACTGCCAACCAGGGTGGCGCACTTCACCACCGCACCCGGCTTCCGCCACCTCCCCGGGATGCCCACGGTCTAACGGGCAGGTCGAAAGAGGGTTCCGCACTGTAAAAGCCCCCCACCCCCTAAAACAGAGCAAAGGCTTCCAAACGTCACTGCTCACTCACAGGCCCCAACCCGTTACCACGCGGCCCAGCTCCATCCGAGCTCCCGATGGGCAGGAAGATCCACACACACACACACACACACACACACAGCTCCCAATCCTGCTGATAAAACCCAGACCCGGGGCTGGTGACTGAGGGTGACCAGGACATCAAAGACGGAGAGCAGCCCGATGGGCAGAAGCAGGTTTACGCCTAGAACAGAAGGTACCACACACCTGACACTCACCACAACGGCAAAAGGACGGCAAGGCCTGGATTAGAGACCGAGAGAGAGAGAGAGAGAGCGAGAGAGCGAGAGATGGAGGGACAGAGAGAGACAGAGTGAGAAAGAGGGAGGCAGAGCAAGAGAGACAGGCAGACAGAGAGAGAGCGAGAGAGAGAGAGAGAGTGTGAGAGGGACAGAGAGAGGCAGGGCGAGAGAGACAGGGAGACAGAGAGAGCGCGAGAGAGAGGACAAGCGAGCGAGAGACAGAGAGATAGAAACAGAGAGAGAGAGAGACAGAGAGAGAGACAGAGAGACAGAGACACAGGGGCAGAGAGAGGCAGAGTGAGAGAGACAGAGAGAGAGAGAGAGAGAAAGTGTGAGGGGGCAGAGAGAGGCAGGGCGAGAGAGACAGGGAGACAGAGAGAGAGCGAGAGAGAGAACAAGCGAGCGAGAGACAGAGAGACAGAGAGATAGAGACAGAGAGAGAGACAGAAAGAGAGAGACAGAGAGAGAGAGGCACAGGGGCAGAGAGATGCAGTGAGAGAGACAGAGAGAGGGAGAGAAAGTGTGAGGGGGCAGAGAGAGATAGAGAGAGGCAGGGTGAGAGAGACAGGGAGACAGAGAGAGAGCGAGAGAGAGAACAAGCGAGCGAGAGACAGAGACAGAAAGAGAGAGAGAGAGACAGAAAGAGAGAGACAGAGAGAGAGAGAGAGAGAGAGACAGAGAGAGAGACAGAGACACAGTGGCAGAGAGAGGCAGAGTGAGAGAGACAGAGAGAGAGAGAGAGAGGAAGTGTGAGAGCGGCAGAGAGAGAAAGAGAGAGACAGAGAGAGGGTGTGAGAGGGACAGAGAGAGAGCGAGATAAAGGGACAGAGAGAGACAGAGTGAGAAAGAGAGAGGCAGAGTGAGAGAGACAGAGAGACGGACAGAGAGAGAGAGAGGGACACAGAAAAAGAGACAGAGGGGACAGAGAGAGAGAGAGAGGGACAGAGAGAGAGACAGAGACACAGAGAGAGAGAGAGAGAGAGAGACAGAGCGAGAAAGAGAGAGGCAGAGTGAGAGAGAGAGACAGAGAGAGAGAGAGAGAGAGAGACAGAGCGAGAAAGAGAGAGGCAGAGTGAGAGAGATAGGGAGACAGAGCGAGAGAGAGAGAGACAGAGAGAGAGAGAGAGCACTATCAGCCGGAAAGACGATGTCCAACCCCGGTCAGACCTGGTTGGCACCCCAGAGGGTACGGTCAGGAGAGACAGGAGGAGCCCCCTCCTCATCCCTGGAAGGGTCCCTCCCGCTGTCGAGTGGATGGAAATTGAGGAAGACACCCAGATGCCTGAACAACCTCCGATTGAACAAAGTTCACCTGCAGTGACAGAGCCTGCCACTCCTCCGGAAGTAGTGAGGACAAGATATGGAAGTGTTATAAGGCCTCCAGAGCACCTGAACCTATGAATTGAGAGACTGTGGGGGGGGGAGGTGTAGTAGTAATGATGTAATACACGGGGTAAACTAGATTAACGTAAATATATTGAATAAAGACATGCGGGGAGGTGTAGTATAAGGGGTCTGGTACATAAAGGGTTAACGTGGGATTGAGTACAGCGCCGCCCACACAGTGATGTAAGAGAACACATGACCCTCGCAAAGGGGTCAGGGTAGTGTTGGACAGAGACGTGTGTAGAAGCAAGCATGGAGACAGCTCCTAGCTCACACCTTTACTGTATATATGTATATTGTGTCTAGTAGTTAATGAATTCTTCCTGTCGAACTATCTACAACTACGAATACCTTAACAAGACCCAACTGAACTATGTCCAACACCTTACAGCAGTTTTTCTAGGGTGTTTTCCTTTTTGCGGCCTCTGTATTGCCTTCCTTGTTAGAGGCTTTGTGGGGAAATATACTCCCAGAGGGAAAGAGTTAACGATGCGAGATTAACATGTGTTTGGTAAGCACAGGGCTGCTGGGGTCTGGTCTGAATGGAAAACAATGCCTGTGCCAATTTGGCCCTGCCAGTATTATCCAGCTCTGAAATACATACACACAGTCCCTGTCTGTCAGGGGCTGCTCCCACATTGTCACTGAAGGGGCGACGAAGAGAAGGCAAGTAGAGACGGAAAGAGACAGAGTGTGAGAGAGAAAGAGACAATGAAAGGCTGAGAGAGACACAGAGAGAAGGAGAGAGAGACAGAGAGACAGAGAGAGACGGGGGAGAGAGAGAGAGACAGACGAGGGAGAGAGAGAGAGAGAGAGAGGGAGAGAGACGGGGGGAGAGGGAGAGAGAGAGAGAGACAGACGGGGAAGAGAGAGAGAGACAGAGAGAGAGAGGCAGAGAGAGGGAGAGAGATGAGGGGAGAGGGAGAGAGAGAGAGAGACAGACGGGGGGAGAGAGAGAGAGAGACGGGAGAGAGAGAGGCAGAGAAAAAGAGAGAGACAGAGATAGAGAGAGAAATTGAGAGGGAGAAATCGAGAGAGAGAGAGACAGACAGAGAGAGAGTGAGAGACAGAGAGACAGAGACAGAGAGAGAGAGACGGAGACAGAGAGAGAGACAGACAGAGAGAGAGTGAGAGACAGAGAGACAGAGACAGAGAGACAGACAGAGAGAGAGTGAGAGACAGAGAGACAGAGACAGAGAGAGTGAGAGACAGAGACAGAGAGACAGACAGAGAGAGAGTGAGAGACAGAGACAGAGAGACAGAGAGAGAGAGACACACAGAGACAGAGTGAGAGACAGAGAGAGAGAGAGAGACAGAGAGAGAGACAGAGAGACAGACAGAGAGAGAGAGAGAGACAGAGAGAGAGACAGAGACAGAGAGAGAGACAGAGACAGAGAGAGAGACAGAGACAGAGAGAGAGCGCTTAATTGTTAATTTAACTTTAAAAGTTTTATTTTATAAACTATTTTCTCTCCGTCTCTCGGATGGAAGATTTGGAGAGGGGGAGGGAGAGAGAAAGAGAGAGAGAGAAAGAGGGAGAGAGAGAGAGGAAGAGAGATAGATGGGTGTTGATTTCAACTCCTTGTTGGTGCTGCCTTCCCGTCAGCCATTGCCAAGTCTGCGGTGTTCACCAGGAGCCTGCCTGTTAGTGGGGAGATGGCACAGGGGCTGGGTCCGGAGGGACTGGGCAGCAGCCAGTGCCTCCCCGGAGAGAGAGAGAGAGAGAGCCAGGCGGACTGGCATACTCTCTCTGTGCGGCTTTTCTGATCGATCGATCAATCTCTCTCTCTCTCTCTTTCTCTCTCAGGGCACGCTGCTGACGAGCAGAGGAGAGAGAGAGAGACGGAGACATAGATATGGTGGAGAGAGGGCGTGAAAGTGTGAGAGGGAGAGAGGGCGATTGAGGGTGGGGAGAGGAAGCGAAGGAGGCAGGGAAGGAGTGAGTGAGGGAGTGGGAGAGAGGGGGAGAAGGCGAGGGACAGAGTGGGGGAGAGAGGGAATGAGAGAGAGAGAGAGAAAGGGAGGGAGAGAGTGGGGGAGAGAGGGAATGAGAGAGAGAGAGAGAAAGGGAGGGAGAGAGTGGGGGAGAGAGGGAATGAGAGAGAGAGGGAGCGTGGGAGTCAGAGAAAGGGAGGGGGAGAGAGAGGGAGAAGGAGGGAGAGAGAGAGAGAGAGAGATTCTCTTTCCACAGTGAATGTGTGGAAGTTTGGAGCTTCCGATTGGACGGACGGGGTGGGGTGGGGAGAGGAGAGGGGGACATCCCCTTCCTCACCCACAGTTCTTGGGAGCTGGGGAATGTCTCACTGGCAAGAGTGCGAGGTGGTGGAGGGGGTGCGGAGGGGTGAGATACAGGGCGTGGTGGTACCGGAGCCTCGATGCCAACACTGCCTGCGGCCTCTGGAACGTGGAGATGGAGTGTCGCAGGCCTGCGTGACATGAATTAAACACAGCGGCGGGTTTGTTGAGGAGGAAGCGTGGGCGTGAAGACAGCGAGAGAGAGAGAGAGAGAGAGAGAGGTTGGGTGTGGTGTGGGGGAGGCGGAGAGGAGGAATGGGCACCCTGCCCAGGCAATGTGGCACAGACTGACAGTGTTGCCGGGGCAACAGGGCCTAGCTGTGCCACTCTCTCGGAGCAGGCCGAGGTTTAAAGAAAGCGTTTTGTTTAATCCCCCTCCTCGCCCCTCTCCCCACCCCCCCAACCCCCGAGCAGGACGCCGAATCACACTTGGTTGCTGATAGATGCCCCTCTCCCTTCTCTCGCCACCCTCCACTCTCTCGTTCTGTCTCTTCCGCTCTCTCCCTCCCTCTCCAACCACCTATTGTGTTTGTCTGGACGGCGCCATCTTGACAGCACCAGTGAGTTTTACAAATTCCCTCTCGGGAACAACCGAGGGAAAAACTCACAGCAAACACCCAGCTCTTTTTAAAAAACGCTCGCGTTTTATGCATGAGTCGAGATTTCCCTTTCACTATCCCTCTTTCACTCTCTGCCTCTCTCTCTCTCTATCTCTCTCTGCCCCGTCTCTGTCTCACTCCACCCTCTGTTTTCAGTCTCTCTTTCTATCTATCCCTTTACCTGTCATTACCCCCCTCTCCGTCTCTCTTTCGATCTCTATCTCTTCCTCTGACACTCCCTCTCTCTACAAGACTTGCAAGATCCATTAGAATTCCTGCCACTCCAATTCTCTGGGGCTCCAAGGGACTGTAAACCTGTATGAGGTTAGGAGAAGGTAACTCCTGGTCAATTCCTGTCAGTGTTGCATCTCTTTATAGTCAGACCTGCCGGCACTAAGCATCATTGGTTGGTCAACGACATTTCTTTACTCTGCTCTTGATGACTGACTGCCACAATTTCACAGCAATACCATCACTGCACCACCGACACAGGAACAGGAGGAGGCCCATTCAGCCTCCTCGAGCCTGTTACATAGGAACAGGAGGAGGCCCATTTAGCCTCCTCGAGCCTGTTACATAGGAACAGGAGGAGGCCCATTCAGCCCCCTCGAGCCTGTTACACAGGAACAGGAGGAGGCCCATTCAGCCCCCTCGAGCCTGTTACACAGGAACAGGAGGAGGCCCATTCAGCCCCCTCGAGGCTGTTACACAGGAACAGGAGGAGGCCCATTCAGCCCCTTCTCGAGTCTGTTACACGGGAACAGGAGGAGGCCCATTCAGCCCCTTCTCGAGTCTGTTACACAGGAACAGGAGGAGGCCGATTCAGCCCCCTCGAGCCTGTTACACAGGAACAGGAGGAGGCCCATTCAGCCCCTCGAGCCTGTTACACAAGAACAGGAGGAGGCCCATTCAGCCCCCTCGAGCCTGTTACACGGGAACAGGAGGAGGCCCATTCAGCCCCCTCGAGCCTGTTACACGGGAACAGGAGGAGGCCCATTCAGCCCCCTCGAGCCTGTTACACGGGAACAGGAGGAGGCCCATTCAGCCCCCTCGAGCCCTTTGCACAGGCTTTCATCATTTTAAAGACCTCGATCAGTTCACCCCCTCAGCCTTCTCTTTTCTAGAGAAAAGAGCCCCAGCCTGTTCAGCCTTTCCTGATAGTTATAACCTCTCAGTTCTGGGATCATCCTTGTAAATCATTTTTGCATGTTTTCTAGTGCCTCTGCATTCATTTTGTAATATAGAGACTGGAACTGTGCACAGTGCTCCAAGTGTGGTGTAACCAAGAGATATGGAGGCCAGAACTGTGCCCAGTGCTACAATTTTTAAAATTTACTTACAGGATGTGGCGTCGTTGGTTAGGCCCAGCATTTATTGCCCATCCCTAATTGCCCCTTGAGAAGGAGGTGGTCAGCTGCCTTCTTGAGCCGCTGCAGTCCCTGTGGTGTAGGTACACCCACAGTGCTGTTAGGGAGGGAGCTCCAGGATTTTGACCCAGTGACAGTGAAGGAACGGCCGATATATTTCCAACTCAGGATGGTGAGTGGCTCCGAGGGGAACTTCCAGGTGGTGGTGTTCCCCATGTGTCTGCTGCCCTTGTCCTTCTAGATGGTAGTGGTCGTGGGTTTGGAAGGTGCTGTCGAAGGAGCCTTGGTGAGTTGCTGCAGTGCATCTTGTAGATGGTACACACACTGCTGCTACAGTGCGTCAGTGGTGGAGGGAGTGAATGTTTGTGGATGTGGTGCCAATCAAGCGGGGCTGCTTCATCCTGGACGGTGTTGAGCTTCTTGAGTGTTGTGGGAGCTGCACTCATCCAGGGCAAGTGGGGAATATTCCATCACACTCCTGACTTGTGCCTTGTAGATGGTGGACAGGCTTTGGGGAGTCAGGAGGTGAGTTACTCACCGCAGGATTCCCAGCCCCTGGCCTGCTCTTGTAGCCACAGTGTTTGTATGGCTAGTCCAGTTCAGTTTCTGGTCAGTGGTAACCGTGCCCCCTCAGGGCGGACGGCCTGATGCTGTTCCTGTCCCCGAGCGACCGCGGGCGGGAGACGAGAGGGCCGGTCAGTTTGCGATCGGAACACCAAGACCGCTTTTCGGCGGACGCCCCCGGTGTCTTCCCAGGGAGCGGGTGGGAATGCAAACCCCCCTCTCCCCAGCCCCTCCACTCCCCCCCACCCCCCACCGTCACTGACCCCGCCACGCTCCAGCGCCTTCCGGGTAAGGGGCGATGGGACCGGCCGGGTCAGGGGGTATCCCAGCGGGTCGGGAGGGGGACACTGCCCGAGCGGACCGGCCGAGACTAACCCGTAGATCCGAACTTGCGGTCAGGCCTATCACACAAGCTCGAGTCTGCGGGTCTGTGTCGGCATGGCAACAGCGGCCAGATGTGCCCGGCAACAGCTGGAGATTCTCTGAAGACTGACAGGCGTTGGGGGTGGGTGGGTGGGTAAGTGGGGGCAGGGGGGGGTGGGTAAGTGGGGGCAGGGGGGCTAAGTGGGGGGCAGGGGGTGTGGGTAAGTGGGGACGGGGGTGGGTAAGTGGGGGCAGGGGGGTGGTTAATTGGGGGCGGGTGGGTAATTGGGGGTGGGGGGTGGGTGGGGGTAGGTGGGTGGGGGCAGGTGGGGGTGGGTAAGTGGGGGCGGGGGTGGGTAAGTGGGGGCGGGTGGGGTGGTAAGTGGGGGCGGGGGTGGGTAAGTGGGGGCGGGTGGGGTGGTAAGTGGGGGCGGGGGTGGTTAAGTGGGGGCGGATAATTGGGGGCGGGGGTGGGTAAGTAGGGGTGGGGGTGGTTAAGTGGGGCGGGTGGGTAAGTGGGGGCGGGCGGGGGTGGGTAAGTGGGGGCGGATAATTAGGGGCGGGGGTGGGTAAGTGGGGGTGGTTAAGTGGGGGCGGGGGTGGTTAAGTGGGGGCGGGGGTGGGTAAGTGGGGGTGGTTTAGTGGGGGTGGGGGTGGGTAATTGGGGGCTGGGGTGGGGGTGGGTAAGTGGGGGTGGGGGTGGGTAATTGGGGGCTGGGGTGGGGGTGGGTAAGTTGGGGCGGGGGTGGGTAATTGGGGGTGGGGGTGGGTAATTGGGGGTGGTTTAGTGGGGGTGGGGGTGGGGGTGGGTAAGTGGGGGTGGTTTAGTGGGGGTGGGGGTGGGTAAGTGGGGGCGGGGGTGGGTAATTGGGGGCGGGGGTAGGTAATTGGGGGCAGGGGTGGGTAATTGGGGGCGGGGTGGGTAATTGGGGGCGGGGTGGGTAAGTGGGGGTGGGTAATTGGGGGCGGGGGTGGGTAAGTGGGGGTGGGGGTGGGTAAGTGGGGGCGGGGGTGGGTAAGTGGGGGCGGGTAATTAGGGGTGGGTAAGTGGGGGCGGGTAATTAGGGGTGGGTAAGTGGGGGCGGGTAATTAGGGGTGGGTAAGTGGGGGCGAGGGTGGGTAAGTGGGGGCGGGGGTGGGTAAGTGGGGGCGAGGGTGGGTAAGTGGGGGCGGGGGTGGGTAAGTGGGGGCGAGGGTGGGTAAGTGGGGGCAAGGGTGGGTAAGTGGGGGCGAGGGTGGGTAAGTGGGGGCGGGTGGGTAAGTGGGGGCGAGGGTGGGTAAGTGGGGGCGGGTGGGTAGGGGGCACAGGGACAGGCAGCGAGGGGGCAAGGCCAACCCTCACCCCCAATCCAGCCACCTTCCCTGGGTTCAGTCTGAGGCCCTTCAACCCATCCAGCCCCGACTGCACTGGCCATGAGGGTCTATCCCAGAGTCTTTCGCAGCCAGTGAAGGAGGTTTTATGTTTGCAGTGGGCTGACCGATTGGAGTGAGCTGACCGTTGTTTGGAGCGAGCTGACCGATTGGAGTGAGCTGACCGTTGTTTGGAGCGAGCTGACCGATTGGAGTGAGCTGACCGTTGTTTGGAGTGAGCTGACCGTTGTTTGGAGCGAGCTGACCGTTGTTTGCAGTGAGCTGACCGTTGTTTGGAGCGAGCTGACCGTTGTTTGGAGCGAGCTGACCGTTGTTTGCAGTGAGCTGACCGTTGTTTGGAGCGAGCTGACCGTTGTTTGGAGCGAGCTGACCGTTGTTTGGAGCGAGCTGACCGTTGTTTGGAGCGAGCTGACCGTTGTTTGGAGTGAGCTGACCGATTGGAGTGAGCTGACCGATTGGAGTGAGCTGACCGTTGTTTGGAGTGAGCTGACCGTTGTTTGGAGTGAGCTGACCGATTGGAGTGAGCTGACCGTTGTTTGGAGCGAGCTGACCGTTGTTTGGAGCGAGCTGACCGTTGTTTGGAGTGAGCTGACCGTTGTTTGGAGCGAGCTGACCGTTGTTTGCAGTTAGCTGACCGTTGTTTGGAGTGAGTTGACCGTTGTTTGGAGCGAGCTGACCGTTGTTTGGAGCGAGCTGACCGTTGTTTGGAGCGGGCTGACCGTTGTTTGGAGCGAGCTGACCGTTGTTTGGAGCGAGCTGACCGTTGTTTGGAGTGGGCTGACCGTTGTTTGCAGTGGGCTGACCGTTGTTTGGAGCGAGCTGACCGTTGTTTGGAGCGAGCTGACCGTTGTTTGGAGCGAGCTGACCGTTGTTTGGAGCGAGCTGACCGTTGTTTGCAGTTAGCTGACCGTTGTTTGCAGTGAGCTGACCGTTGTTTGGAGCGAGCTGACCGTTGTTTGGAGTGAGCTGACCGTTGTTTGGAGCGAGCTGACCGTTGTTTGCAGTTAGTTGACCGTTGTTTGGAGTGAGCTGACCGTTGTTTGCAGTTAGTTGACCGTTGTTTGGAGCGAGCTGACCGTTGTTTGCAGTGAGCTGACCGTTGTTTGGAGTGAGCTGACCGTTGTTTGGAGCGAGCTGACCGTTGTTTGGAGTGAGCTGACCGTTGTTTGCAGTTAGCTGACCGTTGTTTGGAGTGAGCTGACCGATTGGAGTGAGCTGACCGTTGTTTGGAGCGAGCTGACCGTTGTTTGGAGCGAGCTGACCGTTGTTTGCAGTTAGCTGACCGTTGTTTGGAGTGAGTTGACCGTTGTTTGGAGCGAGCTGACCGTTGTTTGGAGTGAGCTGACCGTTGTTTGGAGCCAGCTGACCGTTGTTTGGAGCGAGCTGACCGTTGTTTGGAGTGAGCTGACCGTTGTTTGGAGTGAGCTGACCGTTGTTTGGAGTGAGCTGACCGTTGTTTGGAGCGAGCTGACCGTTGTTTGCAGTTAGCTGACCGTTGTTTGGAGTGAGTTGACCGTTGTTTGGAGCGAGCTGACCGTTGTTTGGAGTGAGCTGACCGTTGTTTGGAGCCAGCTGACCGTTGTTTGGAGCGAGCTGACCGTTGTTTGGAGTGAGCTGACCGTTGTTTGGAGTGAGCTGACCGTTGTTTGGAGTGAGCTGACCGTTGTTTGGAGTGAGCTGACCGTTGTTTGCAGTTAGCTGACCGTTGTTTGGAGCCAGCTGACCGTTGTTTGGAGCGAGCTGACCATTGTTTGGAGTGAGCTGACCGTTGTTTGGAGCCAGCTGACCGTTGTTTGGAGCGAGCTGACCGTTGTTTGGAGCGAGCTGACCGTTGTTTGGAGCCAGCTGACCGTTGTTTGGAGCGAGCTGACCGTTGTTTGCAGTTAGCTGACCGTTGTTTGGAGTGAGCTGACCGTTGTTTGCAGTTAGCTGACCGTTGTTTGGAGCCAGCTGACCATTGTTTGGAGTGAGCTGACCGTTGTTGGGTGTGCGCTGACCGATGTGATGTAGGAAACGCTGCCGCCAATTTGAACAGCAAGATCCCACAAACAGCCCATGTGATAATGAGCCGGATGTCCTATTTTTTCAGTGATATTGGTTGAGGGATAAATATTCGCCCCAGGGACACCGGGGAGACCTTCCCCCACCCTCTTCCTCCCAATAGTGGCTGCGTAATCCTCTGACAGTGCAGCGCTCCCTCAGTACTGACCCTCCGACAGTGCAGCACTCCCTCAGTACTGACCCTCCGACAGTGCAGCACTCCCTCAGTACTGACCCTCTGACAGTGCAGCACTCCCTCAGCACTGACCCTCCGACAGTCCAGCACTCCCTCAGTACTGACCCTCTGACAGTCCAGCACTCCCTCAGCACTGACCCTCTGACAGTGCAGCTCTCCCTCAGTACTCTCCCTCCGACAGTGCAGCACTCCCTCAGTACTGACCCTCTGACAGTGCAGCACTCCCTCAATACTGACCCTCCGACAGTGCAGCACTCCCTCAGTACTGACCCTCCGACAGTGCAGCACTCCCTCAGTACTGACCCTCCGACAGTGCAGCACTCCCTCAGTACTGACCCTCCGACAGTGCAGCACTCCCTCAGTACTGACCCTCCGACAGTGCACCACTCCCTCAGTACTGACCCTCCGACAGTGCAGCACTCCCTCAGTACTGACCCTCCGACAGTGCAGCACTCCCTCAGTACTGACCCTCCGACAGTGCAGCACTCCCTCAGTACTGACCCTCCGACAGTGCAGCACTCCCTCAGTACTGACCCTCCGACAGTGCAGCACTCCCTCAGTACTGACCCTCCGACAGTGCACACTCCCTCAGCACTGAGCCTCCGACAGTGCTGCACTCCCTCAGTACTGACCCTCCGACAGTGCAGCGCTCCCTCAGTCCTGACCCTCTGACAGTGCAGCACTCCCTCAGCACTGACCCTCTGACAGAGCAGCACTCCCTCAGTACTGACCCTCTGACAGTGCAGCACTCCCTCAGTACTGACCCTCCGACAGTGTAGCACTCCCTCAGTACTGACCCTCTGGCAGTGCAGCACTCCCTCAGTACTGACCCTCCGACAGTGCAGCACTCCCTCAGTACTGACCCTCTGACAGTGCAGCACTCCCTCAGTACTGACCCTCCAGCAGTGCAGCACTCCCTCAGTACCGACCCTCCGACAGTGCCTTGCTCCCTCAGTACCGACCCTCCGACAGTGCAGCACTCCCTCAGTACTCACCATTCGACAGTGCAGCACTCCCTCAGCACTGACCCTCCGACAGTGCTGCACTCCCTCAGTACTGTCCCTCCGACAGTGCAGCACTCCCTCAGTACTGACCCTCCGACAGTGCAGCACTCCCTCAGTACTGACCCTCCGACAGTGCAGCACTCCCTCAGTACTGACCCTCCGACAGTGCAGCACTCCCTCAGTACTGACCCTCCGACAGTGCAGCACTCCCTCAGTACTGACCCTCCGACAGTGCAGCACTCCATCAGTACTGACCCTACAACAGTGCAGCATTCCCTCAGTACTGACCCTCCGACAGTGCAGCACTCCCTCAGTACTGACCCTCCGACAGTGCAGCGCTCCCTCAGTACTAACCCTCCAACAGTGCAGCACTCCCTCAATACTGACCCTCCGACAGTGCAGCACTCCCTCAGTACTGACCGTCTGACTGTGCTTTGCTGCCTTAATCTGTGTCCCTCTGGTTCCCGACCCTCCTGCCGCTGGAAACAGTTTCTCCTTATTGACTCTATCCAAACCCCCTCATGATTTTGAACGCCTTGATTCAATCTCCCCCTTAACCTTCTCTGCTCCGAGGAGAACAATCCCAGATTGTCCAGTCTCTCCGCATGAACTGAAGTCCCTCATACCTGGGACCATTGTAATAAATTTCCTCTGGGCCCTCTCTAAGGCTTTGACGCCCTCTCCCAAAACTGTGAGGTGCCCAGAATTGGACAGAATACTCCAGCTGGGACAGTCCAGTGATTTAGAAAGGGTTTAACAGAGCCTTCTCACACAGATTCAAGGAATGGAGTTTTGCCTCTGCAGTACCTCTGGCCACCATTAGATGGTGCCGGTTAGCCATAGAGCGAAATCAGCTCCACACTGCTCCCTGCTGTCGACAGCCGGTACTCACTGCGAATGAGAAACTCTTAAAGGGGCCGTTCCACATTCATTTAATTCTCCAAACTTTTGCCAGCGTTCTCCCTGCCTCTCCTTATGGCATGGGGCTGTATCTGCTTGCCTAGGCAACATCCTGCGCCCTCACCAACGCCCCCATCGCTGCCCCTCTATGTCCATTCACCGCCGCCGAGATGCTGAATTC
>NW_027598445.1:0-44447 GCF_964194155.1 Cetorhinus maximus
CCTCTCCCTCTCACATTCCCTCTCTCTCAGTCCTCTCCCTCTCACATTCCCTCTCTCTCAGCCCTCTCCCTCTCACATTCCCTCTCTCTTAGCCCCCTCCCTCTCACACTCCCTCTCTCTCAGCCCCCTCCCTCTCACATTCCCTCTCTCTCAGCCCCCTCCCTCTCACATTCCCTCTCTCTCAGCCCTCTCCCTCTCACATTCTCTCTCTCTGCCCTCTCCCTCTCACATTCCCTCTCTCTCAGCCCACTCCCTCTCACATTCCCTCTCTCTCAGCCCACTCCCTCTCACATTCCCTCTCTCTCTGCCCTCTCCCTCTCACACCCCCCTAAATCTCCTGCCCCTCACCTTGAACTTGTGTCCCCTCGTGACTGACCCTTTAACTAAGAGGAACAGCTGCTCCCTATCCACCCTGTCCATGCTTCTCATAATCTTGTACACCTCGATCAGGTCACCCCTCAGTCTTCTCTGCTCCAACGAAAACAACCCAAGTCTATCCAACCTCTCTTCATAACTTAACTGTTTCATCCCAGGCAACATCCTGGTGAATCTCCTCTGCAACCCCTCCAGTGCAATCACATCCTTCCTATAACGTGGCGACCAGAACTGCACACAGTACTCCAGCTGTAGCCTCACCAAGGTTCTATACAACTCCAACATGACCTCCCTACTTTTGTAATCTATGCCTCGATTGATAAAGGCAAGTGTCCCATATGCCTTTTTCACCACCCCACTAACATGCCCCTCCGCCTTCAGAGATCTATGGACACACACAGGCCAAGGTCCCTTTGTTCCTCAGAACTTCCTAGTGTCATGCCGTTCATTGAATACTTCCTTGTCAAATTACTCCTTCCAAAGTGTATCACCTCTCACTTTTCAGGGTTAAATTCCATCTGCCACTTATCTGCCCATTTGACCATCCCCGTCTATATCTTCCTGTAGCCCAAGACACTCAACCTCACTGTTAACCACCCGGCCAATCTTTGTGTCATCCGCAAACTTACTAATCCTACCCCCCACGTAGTCATCTATGTCGTTTATATAAATGACAAATAATAGGGGACCCAGCACAGATCCCTGTGGTACGCCACTGGACACTGGCTTCCAGTCACTAAAGCATCCTTCTGTCATCACCCTCCGTCTCCTACAACTAAGCCAATTTTGAATCCACCTTATCAAATTACCCTGTATCCCATGTGCATTTGCCTTCTTTATAAGTCTCCCATGTGGAACCTTGTCAAAGGCTTTGCTGAAATCCATATAAACTACATCAACTGCACTACCCTCATCTACACACCTGGTCACCTCCTCAAAAAATTCAATCAAATTTGTTAGGCATGACCTCCCTCTGACAAAGCCATGCTGACTATACCTGATCAAACCTTGTCTCTCCAAGTGGAGATAGATTCTCTCCTTCAGAATTTTCTCCAATAGTTTCCCTACCACTGACGTGAGACTCACTGGCCTGTAGTTCCCTGGCTTATCTCTACAACCCTTCTTAAATAGCGGAACCACATTAACTGTTCTCCAGTCCTCTGGCACCTCCCCAGTGGCCAGAGAGGAATTAAAAATTCAGGTCAGAGCCCCTGCGATCTCCTCCCTTGCCTCCCTCAGCAGTCTGGGACACAAATCATCCAGACCTGGAGATTTGTCCACTTTTAAGCCTGCCAACACCTCCAATACCTTATCACTCCTTATATCAATTTGCTTAAGAACCTCGCAGTCTCTCTCCCCGAGTTCGATCCTTCATCCTCATTCTCTTGGGTGAAGTCGGATGTGAAGTATTCGTTCAACACTCTACTGATGTCCTCTGGCTCCACCCATAGATTGCCCCCTTGGTCCCTTATGGGCCCTACTCTTTCCCTGGTTATCCTCTTCCCATTGATATACTTGTAGAATATCTTGGGATTTTCCCTACTTTTACCAGCCAGAGCTTTCTCATATCCCCTCTTTGCTCTCCTAATTGCTTTCTTAAGCTCCACCCTGCACTTTCTGTACTCCACTAATGCCTCTGCTGATTTGCTTCCCTTGTACCTGCTAAAAGCCTCTCTTTTCCTTCTCATCGTATCCTGAATATCTCTGGTCATCCATGGTTCTCTGGGCTTGTTACTCCTTCCTATCACCCTAGAGGGAACATGTTGAGTCTGTACCCTCCCCATTTCCTTTTTGAACACCCCCCACTGTTCCTCTGTAGATTTCCCCACAAGTAACTGTTCCCAATCTACCTTGGCCGGCTCCTGCCTTATTTTACTAAAATCCACTCTTCCCCAATCCAAAACATTTTTTTGCAACTTGTCGATTTCTTTGTCCATAACAAACTTAATCTGTACCACGTTGTGGTCGCTATTGCTAAAATGCTCCCCCACCACCACCTCAGCCACCTGTCCGGTTTCATTCCCCAGAATTAGGTCCAGCACTGCACCGTCCCTTGTTGGACCCTCTACATATTGACCTATAACGTTTCCTGTACATATTTCAAGAAATCCACTCCATCCAAGCCCTTAACACTATGTCTATCCCAACTAATGTTGGGAAAGTTGAAATCACCTAATATAATTACCCTATTGTTATTGTTTTTACACACCTCCACAAATTGTGCACATATTTGCTCCTCAATTTCCCGCTGTCTATCTGCGGGTCTATAATAAACACCTAACAATGTGGCTGCCGCTTTTTTATTCCTAAGCTCTACCCACAAAGCTTCATTCGATGCCCCCTCCAAGATACCATCTCTCCTTACTGCAGTAACTAACTCCTTAACTAATAATGCAACACCTCCTCCTCTTTTACCCTCTCCCCTGTCTCGCCTGAAGATCCTATATCCCGGAATGCTGAGCTGCCAATCCTGCCCTTTCCTCAACCACGTCTCGGTGATGGCTACTATATCACAATTCCACATGTCAATCCTCACCCTTAACTCATCCGTTTTACCTGTAATACTCCTGGCATTAAAGTAGAGGCCATCCAGCCTTGCCTTACTCCCTTGAAACTTAATGCAGCTGTACTCCCTCTGACTTGACTGTTTTACTGTATTATGATGTCCCTATTCTGCTAACATTCTGTGTCCCCCTCCCCCTGCCGAATTAGTTTAAACTCCTCCCAACAGCACTAGCAAACCCGCCCGCAAGGGTGTTAGTCCCGCTCTGGTTCAGATGTAGACCGTCCCACTTGTACAGGTCCCACCTTCCCCAGAAACGGTCCCAGTGATCCAGGAATCTAAAACCCTCCCTCCTGCACCAACTCTTCAGCCACGTATCCATCTGCGCTATTCTATTATTTCTGAGCGCTCGCTAGCACGTGGCACTGGGAGTAATCCAGAGATTACAACCCGAGAGGTCCTGCTTTTTAGTCTACTGCCTAACTCCCTGAATTCTTGATGCAAGACCTCATCCCTCTTTCTCCCTATGTTATTGGTACCAATATGTACCATGACCTCTGCCTTATCACCCTCCCCCTTCAGGATGCCCTGCAGCTGATCAGTGACATCCCGGACCCTGGAACCAGGGAGGCTGCATACCATCCTGGAGTCACGTTGACGGCCACAGTAGCGCCTATCTGTTCCCCTGGCTATAGAATCCCCTTTTACTATTGCTCTTTCTCCCTTCCTCCCCTCCTGTACAGACAGGCTGCTTGTGGTGCCAGGAGCTTGGCTCTGTCCGCACTCCCTGGAGGAACCAGCGCCCTCATCAGCCTCCAAAATGGAATACCGATTTGTGAGCGGGACCCCAGGGGACTCCTGAACTACCTGCCTGTTTCTCTTGGACTGCCTGGTGGTCACCCATTCCCTTCCTTCCTCAAGTCCCTGTATCTGCGATGTGACCCCCTTTCTAAACGTGCTATCCACGATGCTCTCAGACTCGCGGATGCTCCACAGTGTCCCCAGCCGCCGTTCCAGCTCTGAAACCCGAGCTTCCCGGAGCTGCAGCTGGACACACTTCCTGCACACATGCTGGTCCCGGGCACTGGAAAAGTCCCCGGCTTCCCACATGGAGCAGGAGGAGCATACCACGGCTTTGAGCTCTCCTGCCATGACTTACCCTTTAACTGAAACCTTTTAAGTCAATTACTCTCGGGCCCTTCTTTCCTGATCCCTCTTGTTCTCCATCTCTCCCTCGCTCTCCGTCTCTGTCTTTTCTGCGCCTGGCCTGACGGACGCTCTCTCTCTCTCTCTCTCTCTCTCTGTGCAGGAACTAAATAAGAAGCAGACTCAGAAGGATTTGGAGTGTGCGATGTTACTGAGACACCACGAGTCAACCCAGGAGCAGGAGTTCCGTCACCTGACGGTGGTGCAGCGAACGCGGACCGAGCTGATCCGGCTCCAGCACCAGACCGAGCTCAGCAACCAGCTGGACTACAACAAGCGGAGGGAGCAGGAGCTGCGGCAGAAACACGTGGTGGAAATACGCCAGCAGCCCAAGTGCCTGAAAGTAGGTCCCCGGGGCTGGTCGGACGGTGAACGCGAGGGCCTGGGGGGCTCGCGGGAGGACGTCAGCCCGGCCTGGGGCCCCGGGGAGGGGCCGAGGGGCGGCCGGACCCTCCGGGGCGGGTCGCTGGAGGACGTGAGGCGGGGCTGGGGCCCCGGGGAGGGGCTGAGGGGCGGCGGGTTCCTCCTGGGAGGGTCCCTGGAGGACGTGAGGCGGGGCTGGGAGCCCGGGGAGGGGCTGAGGGTCGGCGGGTCCCTGGAGGACGTCAGCCTGGCCTGGGACCCCGGGGAGAGGGGTGGAGGGTCCCTGGAGGACGTCAGCCTGGCCTGGGACCCCGGGGAGAGGGTCGGCGGGTCCCTGGGGGGCCTGGGACCGGCCTGGGACCCCGGGGAGAGGGGCAGCGGGGATGGCTCCCCCTCTGAGGTCCCATACTTTGAGCTGCAGTCGTCCGGCCCCGACCCCGACCCCCAGACCCCCCTCCTCCTCCTCCCTCCCCACCTCCCCTCGGCCCACTGCTTCCCGGACGCCTACGAGGAGGGTCTGGAGCTGCCGGACGTGGAGGACTCCCGGCTCCTGGACCCTCCGGCCGGGCCTCCGGGCCTCCTGGCCCAGCTCCTCAGCTCCCCCCACCTGCTGTGCGCCTCCCTGGCCCTGCTGGTGGCCTCCTGCCCCAGCTCGGTGGTGGTCCTCCTCCTCCTGCTGGCCCTGCCGGCCTCCCTCCTGCGCCTGGGTCAGGCCGGGCCCCGCCGGGGCTCCCTGCTGCTGGCCCTGGAGGCCTCCGGGGTGGGCCTGGCATCTGCCTGCGTCCTGCTGCGCCTGCTCTTCTCGGCGCCTGGCTCCCTCTTCCCCTCCCTGGCGCGGGCGGCCGTCGGCCTGAGCCTGCTGGCCCTGGGCTGCCGCCTGTCCCTCCGCCACGTCCCCGTCCTGCTGGGGGCGGCCTACTTCCTCAGCTCACCGGGCCTCTTCCTCTCCCTCTACCTGCTGGTGGTGCTGGTGCTGCAGCCGGCCCGGCGCTGGGCCCGGGCCTTGCCCAAGAGAGGCCGCAGGCTCTGGGTGCGCCTCCTGCTGCGCCTGCCCAAGCCCCTCTTCCAGGCCGTCCAGGGCTGCGGCCTGGCCAACGAGCGCAGCCTCTTCTCCCTCTTCCCCAAGGCCGGCCGGGGCCGGTCCAGGAGCCGCCTGCCCGTCCCGCACCGAGGCCGGGCCCCGGGGCCCGGAG
Organism: Cetorhinus maximus; assembly: GCF_964194155.1. NCBI lineage: Eukaryota > Metazoa > Chordata > Chondrichthyes > Lamniformes > Cetorhinidae > Cetorhinus > Cetorhinus maximus. The sequence goes on from NW_027598445.1 coordinate 5,641, forward strand.
CCTGGGCCCGGGCCTCGGGCCTGGCCGGCGCCCTCAGGCTCCGCCTGGGCCGGCGGCTGGCGTCCGCGCTGCCGGCCGCCGCCCTCCGGCTCCTGGGCCGGGCCGGGCTCCTCCGGCCCCCGCCCCGGCCCAGCCGCATCCCCCGCTTGCTGCCCAGGGAGAGGCGCAAGGCCAGGGTCAGGCTGCGGCCCGGCCCCAGGCCCAGGGCCGGGCCCAGGGAGCAGGCTCGCAACTCGCACCGACGCTCGGGCGTCTGGATCCCTTAACCAGCTCCGCCCGGGGTGGGGAGGGGGGGGGACCGAGCGCTGACCGGTACCGACCGGGAAGGGGACCGAGCGCTGACCGGTACCGACCGGGGAGGGGACCGAGCGCTGACCGGTACCGACCGGGGAGGGGACCGAGCGCTGACCGGTACCGGGGAGGGAGAGGACTGACCGGTCCCGGGGAGGGAGAGGACTGACCGGTCCCGGGGAGGGAGAGGACTGACCGGTCCCGGGGATGGAGAGGACTGACCGGTCCCGGGGAGGGAGAGGACTGACCGGTCCCGGGGAGGGAGAGGACTGACCGGTCCCGGGGAGGGAGAGGACTGACCGGTCCCGGGGAGGGAGAGGACTGACCGGTCCCGGGGATGGAGAGGACTGACCGGTCCCGGGGATGGAGAGGACTGACCGGTCCCGGGGAGGGAGAGGACTGACCGGTCCCGGGGAGGGAGAGGACTGACCGGTCCCGGGGAGGGAGAGGACTGACCGGTCCCGGGGAGGGAGAGGACTGACCGGACCCGGGGAGGGAGAAGACTGACCGGTCCCGGGGAGGGAGAGGACTGACCGGACCTGGGGAGGGAGAGGACTGACCGGTCCCGGGGAGGGAGAAGACTGACCGGTCACGGGGATGGAGAGGACTGACCGGTCCCGGGGATGGAGAGGACTGACCGGTCCCGGGGAGGGAGTGGGTTCTGGGATTTTGCCCCGTTTCCTCCCTCCCCCCACCTCCCAGCCCCCAGGTCAAGCCTGAGCCGGTGACCCCTGACCTCTGACCCCAGGTCCCAGTTCAGGAGTTAGACCGAGCAACTACAGAACAAGCCAGTCACTGTCTGCAGGATCCGGTCTGCGAGTCTGAGCCGGCGTCTGGGAGTCTGGGCCGGCGTCTGGGAGTCTGGGCCGGCGTCTGGGAGTCTGGGCCGGCGTCTGGGAGTCTGGGCCGGCGTCTGGGAGTCTGGGCCGGCGTCTGGGAGTCTGGGCCGGCGTCTGGGAGTCTGGGCCGGCGTCTGGGAGTCTGGGCCGGCGTCTGGGAGTCTGGGCCACTGGGAGTCTGGGCCGGCGTCTGGGAATCTCGGCCAGCGTCTGGGAGTCTGGGCCGGCGTCTGGGAGTCTGGGCCACTGGGAGTCTGGGCCGGCGTCTGGGAGTCTGGGCCGGCGTCTGGGAGTGTGGGCCGGCGTCTGGGAGCCTGGGCCGGCGTCTGGGAGCCTTGGCCGGCGTCTGGGAGCCTTGGCCGGCGTCTGGGAGCCTTGGCCGGCGTCTGGGAGTCTGGGCCGGCGTCTGGGAGTCTGGGCCGGCGTCTGGGAGCCTGGGCCGGCGTCTGGGAGCCTGGGCCGGCGTCTGGGAGCCTGGGCCGGCGTCTGGGAGCCTGGGCCGGCGTCTGGGTTCTGCTCTGCTGTTTGTGTTTACAGTTGAGTTATTTTCGTTAATTCATTTTCCATTATTAAATTATTATTTGTTGATTTAATTTTCCCACAAATTCTGTATCATTTGTTTCTGTTGCGATTTCTGTTTTGGTGATTTTTTTTAAAATAAACGTTCTGAAATTTGTTTAATCTTCCATGTGACATCAGCTGATTTATTTCAATCGGGAGGAGAGATATATTCCAGGGGAGAAAAGGTGCGGGAATCACTGCGGAGGGAGAGGCAGAGGGATGAGGGTGTGGAGCAAAGCGAGTGACGGGCTCAATAGTCAGTGACCAACAGACCTGCAAACTGAGGGGCTCTGGAACACAGTCAGAGACCATCAATGATCAGCTCAACCCCACTTCATTTCGGGGTACGGGACCCCCCCATCAGCACCGACTCTCCCCGGGCTACGAACCCCAGAAAGAGAGGAAATCAGCCAGGGTTCCTGCTCCTGATCACTGTCCAGTGATCCCAGGGTTAGAGAGAGAGGGGAAATCAGGCAGGGTTCCTGCTCCTGATCACTGTCCAGTGGTCCCTGGGTTAGAGAGAGAGGGGGGAAATCAGCCAGGGTTCCTGCTCCTGATCACTGTCCAGTGATCCCTGGGTTAGAGAGAGAGGGGAAATCAGCCAGGGTTCGTGCTCCTGATCACTGTCCAGTGACCCCTGGGTTAGAGAGAGAGAGGAAATCAGGCAGGGTTCCTGCTCCTGATCACTGTCCAGTGATCCCTGGGTTAGAGAGAGAGAGGGGAAATCAGGCAGGGTTCCTGCTCCTGATCACTGTCCAGTGATCCCTGGGTTAGAGAGTGAGAGGGGAAATCAGCCAGTGTTCCTGCTCCTGATCACTGTCCAGTGATCCCTGGGTTAGAGAGAGAGAGAGGGGAAATCAGCCAGGGTTCCTGCTCCTGATCACTGTCCAGTGACCCCTGGGTTAGAGAGAGAGAGGGGAAATCAGCCAGGGTTCCTGCTCCTGGTCACTGTCCAGTCATCTCTGGGTTAGAGAGAGCGAGAGGAAATCAGCCAAGGTTCCTGCTCCTGATTACTGTCCAGTGATCCTTGGGTTAGATAGAGAGGAAATAAGCCAGGGATCCTGCTCCTGATCACTGTCCAGTGATCCTTGGGTTAGACAGAGAGAGAGGGGAAATCAGCCAGGGTTCCTGCTCCTGATCAATGTCCAGTGATCCCTGGGTTTGAGAGAGAGAGAGAGGGGAAATCAGCCAGGGTTCCTGCTCCTGATCACTGTCCAGTGATCCCTGGGTTAGAGAGAGAGGGGAAATCAGGCAGGGTTCCTGCTCCTGATCACTGTCCAGTGATCCCTGGGTTAGAGAGAGAGAGGGGAAATCAGCCAGGGTTCCTGCTCCTGATCACTGTCCAGTGATCCCTGGGTTAGAGAGAGAGAGGGGAAATCAGCCATGGTTCCTGCTCCTGATCACTGTCCAGTGATCCCTGGGTTAGAGAGAGAGAGGGGAAATCAGCCAGGGTTCGTGCTCCTGATCACTGTCCAGTGATCCCTGGGTTAGAGAGAGAGGGGAAATCAGCCAGGGTTCCTGCTCCTGATCACTGTCCAGTGATCCCTGGGTTAGAGAGAGAGGGGAAATCAGCCAGGGTTCCTGCTCCTGATCACTGTCCAGTGATCCCTGGGTTAGAGAGAGAGAGGGGGGAAATCAGCGAGGGTTCCTGCTCCTGATCACTGTCCAGTGATCCCTGGGTTGAGAGAGAGAGAGGGGAAATCAGCCATGGTTCCTGCTCCTGATCACTGTCCAGTGATCCCTGGGTTAGAGAGAGAGAAGGGAAATCAGCCAGGGTTCCTGCTCCTGATCACTGTCCAGTGATCCCTGGGTTAGAGAGAGAGAGGAAATCAGCCAGGGTTCCTGCTCCTGATCACTGTCCAGTGATCCCTGGGTTGAGAGAGAGAGAGGGGAAATCAGCCATGGTTCCTGCTCCTGATCACTGTCCAGTGATCCCTGGGTTGAGAGAGAGAGGGGAAATCAGCCAGGGTTCCTGCTCCTTATCACTGTCCAGTGATCCCTGGGTTAGAGAGAGAGGGGAAATCAGCCAGGGTTCCTGCTCCTGATCACTGTCCAGTGATCCCTGGGTTAGAGAGAGAGGGGGGAAATCAGCCAGGGTTCCTGCTCCTGATCACTGTCCAGTGATCCCTGGGTTAGAGAGAGAGGGGAAATCAGCCAGGGTTCCTGCTCCTGATCACTGTCCAGTGACCCCTGGGTTAGAGAGAGAGAGGAAATCAGGCAGGGTTCCTGCTCCTGATCACTGTCCAGTGATCCCTGGGTTAGAGAGAGAGAGGGGAAATCAGGCAGGGTTCCTGCTCCTGATCACTGTCCAGTGATCCCTGGGTTAGAGAGTGAGAGGGGAAATCAGCCAGTGTTCCTGCTCCTGGTCACTGTCCAGTCATCTCTGGGTTAGAGAGAGCGAGAGGAAATCAGCCAAGGTTCCTGCTCCTGATCACTGTCCAGTGATCCTTGGGTTAGATAGAGAGGAAATAAGCCAGGGATCCTGCTCCTGATCACTGTCCAGTGATCCTTGGGTTAGATAGAGAGAGAGGGGAAATCAGCCAGGGTTCCTGCTCCTGATCAATGTCCAGTGATCCCTGGGTTTGAGAGAGAGAGAGAGGGGAAATCAGCCAGGGTTCCTGCTCCTGATCACTGTCCAGTGATCCCTGGGTTAGAGAGAGAGGGGAAATCAGCCAGGGTTCCAGCTCCTGATCACTGTCCAGTGATCCCTGGGTTAGAGAGAGGGAGGGGAAATCAGCCAGGGTTCCAGCTCCTGATCACTGTCCAGTGATCCCTGGGTTAGAGAGAGAGAGGGGAAATCAGCCATGGTTCCTGCTCCTGATCACTGTCCAGTGATCCCTGGGTTAGAGAGAGAGGGGAAATCAGCCAGGGTTCCTGCTCCTGATCACTGTCCAGTGATCCCTGGGTTAGAGAGAGAGGGGAAATCAGCCAGGGTTCCTGCTCCTGATCACTGTCCAGTGATCCCTGGGTTAGAGAGAGAGAGGGGGGAAATCAGCCAGGGTTCCTGCTCCTGATCACTGTCCAGTGATCCCTGGGTTCGAGAGAGAGAGAGGGGAAATCAGCCAGGGTTCCTGCTCCTGATCACTGTCCAGTGACCCCTGGGTTAGAGAGAGAGGGGAAATCAGGCAGGGTTCCTGCTCCTGATCACTGTCCAGTGATCCCTGGGTTAGAGAGAGAGCGGAAATCAGCCAGGGTTCCTGCTCCTGATCACTGTCCAGTGATCCCTGGGTTAGAGAGAGAGAGAGAGAGGGGAAATCAGCCAGGGTTCCTGCTCCTGATCACTGTCCAGTGTTCCCTGCATTAGAGAGAGGTGAAATCAGCCAGGGCTCCTGCTCCTGATCACTGTCCAGTGATCCCTGGGTTAGAGAGAGAGAAGGGAAATCAGCCAGGGTTCCTGCTCCTGATCACTGTCCAGTGATCCCTGGGTTGAGAGAGAGAGAGGGGAAATCAGCCAGGGTTCCTGCTCCTGATCACTGTCCAGTGATCCCTGGGTTAGAGAGAGAGGGGAAATCAGCCAGGGTTCCTGCTCCTGATCACTGTCCAGTGATCCCTGGGTTAGAGAGAGAGAGGGGAAATCAGCCAGGGTTCCTGCTCCTGATCACTCTCCAGTGATCCCTGGGTTAGAGAGTGAGAGAGGGGAAATCAGCCAGGGCTCCTGCTCTTGATCACTGTCCAGTGATCCCTGGGTTAGAGAGGGGGGAAATCAGCCAGGGTTCCTGCTCCTGATCACTGTCCAGTGATCCCTGGGTTAGAGAGAGAGAGAGGGGAAATCAGCCAGGGTTCCTGCTCCTGATCACTGTCCAGTGATCCCTGGGTTAGAGAGAGAGAGAGAGAGGAAATCAGCCAGAGTTCCTGCTCCTGACCACTGTCCAGTGAGCCCTGGGTTAGAGAGAGAGGGGAAATCAGCCAGGGTTCCTGGTCCTGATCACTGTCCAGTGATCCTTGGGTTAGAGAGAGAGAGGGGAAATCAGCCAGGGTTCCTGCTCCTGATCACTGTCCAGTGACCCCTGGGTTAGAGAGAGAGAGAGGCGAAATCAGCCAGGGTTCCTGCTCCTGATCACTGTCCAGTGATCCCTGGGTTAGAGAGAGAGAGAGGGGAAATCAGGCAGGGTTCCTGCTCCTGATCACTGTCCAGTGATCCCTGGGTTAGAGAGAGAGAGAGGGGAAATCAGGCAGGGTTCCTGCTCCTGATCACTGTCCAGTGATCCCTGGGTTAGAGAGAGAGAGAGGGGAAATCAGCCACGGTTCCTGCTCCTGATCAATGTCCAGTGATCCCTGGGTTAGAGAGAGAGAGAGGGGAAATCAGCCAGGGTTCCTGCTCCTGATCACTGTCCAGTGATCCCTGGGTTAGAGAGAGAGGGGAAATCAGCCAGGGTTCCTGCTCCTGATCACTGTCCAGTGATCCCTGGGTTAGAGAGAGAGAGGGGAAATCAGGCAGGGTTCCTGCTCCTGATCACTGTCCAGTGATCCCTGGGTTAGAGAGAGAGAGAGAGAGGGGAAATCAGCCAGGGTTCCTGCTCCTGATCACTGTACATTGATCCCTGGGTTAGAGAGAGAGAGAGGGGAAATCAGCCAGGGTTCCTGCTCCTGGTCACTGTCCAGTGATCTCTGGGTTAGAGAGAGCGAGAGGAAATCAGCCAAGGTTCCGGCTCCTGATCACTGTCCAGTGATCCTTGGGTTAGATAGAGAGGAAATAAGCCAGGGATCCTGCTCCTGATCACTGTCCAGTGATCCTTGGGTTAGATAGAGAGAGAGCGGAAATCAGCCAGGGTTCCTGCTCCTGATCAATGTCCAGTGATCCCTGGGTTCGAGAGAGAGAGAGGGGAAATCAGCCAGGGTTCCTGCTCCTGATCACTGTCCAGTGATCCCTGGGTTCGAGAGAGTGAGAGGGGAAATCAGCCAGGGTTCCTGCTCCTGATCACTGTCCAGTGATCCCTGGGTTAGAGAGAGAGAGGGGAAATCAGCCAGGGTTCCTGCCCCTGATCACTGTCCAGTGATCCCTGGGTTAGAGAGAGAGAGGGGAAATCAGCCAGGGTTCCTGCCCCTGATCACTGTCCAGTGTTCCCTGCATTAGAGAGAGGTGAAATCAGCCAGGGTTCCTGCTCCTGATCACTGTCCAGTGATCCCTGGGTTAGAGAGAGAGAAGGGAAATCAGCCAGGCTTCCTGCTCCTGATCACTGTCCAGTGATCCCTGGGTTGAGAGAGAGAGAGGGGAAATCAGCCAGGGTTCCTGCTCCTGATCATTGTCCAGTGATCCCTGGGTTAGAGAGAGAGGGGAAATCAGCCAGGGTTCCTGCTCCTGATCACTGTCCAGTGATCCCTGGGTTAGAGAGAGAGAGGGGAAATCAGCCAGGGTTCCTGCTCCTGATCACTCTCCAGTGATCCCTGGGTTAGAGAGTGAGAGAGGGGAAATCAGCCAGGGCTCCTGCTCTTGATCACTGTCCAGTGATCCCTGGGTTAGAGAGGGGGGAAATCAGCCAGGGTTCCTGCTCCTGATCACTGTCCAGTGATCCCTGGGTTAGAGAGAGAGAGAGGGGAAATCAGCCAGGGTTCCTGCTCCTGATCACTGTCCAGTGATCCCTGGGTTAGAGAGAGAGAGAGAGAGGAAATCAGCCAGAGTTCCTGCTCCTGATCACTGTCCAGTGATCCCTGGGTTAGAGAGAGAGGGGAAATCAGCCAGGGTTCCTGGTCCTGATCACTGTCCAGTGATCCTTGGGTTAGAGAGAGAGAGGGGAAATCAGCCAGGGTTCCTGCTCCTGATCACTGTCCAGTGATCCCTGGGTTAGAGAGAGAGAGGGGAAATCAGGCAGGGTTCCTGCTCCTGATCACTTTCCAGTGATCCCTGGGTTAGAGACAGAGAGAGGAGAAATCAGCCAGGGTTCCTGCTCCTGGTCACTGTCCAGTGATCTCTGGGTTAGATAGAGCGAGAGGAAATCAGCCAAGGTTCCGGCTCCTGATCACTGTCCAGTGATCCTTGGGTTAGATAGAGAGAGAGCGGAAATCAGCCAGGGTTCCTGCTCCTGATCAATGTCCAGTGATCCCTGGGTTCGAGAGAGAGAGAGGGGAAATCAGCCAGGGTTCCTGCTCCTGATCACTGTCCAGTGATCCCTGGGTTAGAGAGAGAGAGAGGGGAAATCAGCCAGGGCTCCTGCTCCTGATCACTGTCCAGTGATCCCTGGGTTCGAGAGAGAGAGGGGAAATCAGCCAGGGTTCCTGCTCCTGATCACTGTCCAGTGATCCCTGGGTTAGAGAGAGAGGGGAAATCAGCTAGGGTTCCTGCTCCTGATCACTGTCCAGTGATCCCTGGGTTAGAGAGAGAGGGGAAATCAGCTAGGGTTCCTGCTCCTGATCACTGTCCAGTGATCCCTGGGTTAGAGAGAGAGGGAGGAAATCAGCCAGTGTTCCTGCTCCTGATCACTGTCCAGTGATCCCTGGGTTAGAGAGAGAGAGGGGGAAATCAGCCAGGGTTCCTGCTCCTGATCACTGTCCAGTGATCCCTGGGTTCGAGAGAGAGAGAGGGGAAATCAGCCAGGGTTCCTGCTCCTGATCACTGTTCAGTGACCCCTGGGTTAGAGAGAGAGAGGAAATCAGCCAGGGTTCCTGATCCTGATCACTGTCCAGTGATCCCTGGGTTAGAGAGAGAGGGGAAATCAGCCAGGGTTCCTGCTCCTGATCACTGTCCAGTGATCCCTGCGTTAGAGAGAGAGAGAGGGGAAATCAGCCAGGGTTCCTGCTCCTGATCACTGTCCAGTGATCCCTGGGTTAGAGAGAGAGGGGAAATCAGCTAGGGTTCCTGCTCCTGATCACTGTCCAGTGATCCCTGGGTTAGAGAGAGAGGGAGGAAATCAGCCAGTGTTCCTGCTCCTGATCACTGTCCAGTGATCCCTGGGTTAGAGAGAGAGAGAGGGGAAATCAGCCAGGGTTCCTGCTCCTGATCACTGTCCAGTGATCCCTGGGTTCGATAGAGAGAGAGGGGAAATCAGCCAGGGTTCCTGCTCCTGATCACTGTCTAGTGATCCCTGGGTTAGAGAGAGAGAGAGGGGAAATCAGCCAGGGTTCCTGCTCCTGATCACTGTCCAGTGATCCCTGCATTAGAGAGAGGTGAAATCAGCCATGGTTCCTGCTCCTGATCACTGTCCAGTGATCCCTGGGTTAGAGAGAGAGAGAGGGGAAATCAGCCAGGGTTCCTGCTCCTGATCACTGTCCAGTGATCCCTGGGTTAGAGAGAGAGAGAGGGGAAATCAGCCAGGGTTCCTGCTCCTGATCACTGTCCAGTGATCCCTGGGTTAGAGAGGGGGGAAAGCAGCCAGGGTTCCTGCTCCTTATCACTGTCCAGTGATCCCTGGGTTAGAGAGAGAGAGAGAGAGGGGAAATCAGCCAGGGTTCCTGCTCCTTATCACTGTCCAGTGATCCCTGGGTTAGAGAGAGAGGGGGGTGAAATCAGCCAGGGTTCCTGCTCCTGATCACTGTCCAGTGACCCTTCTCCTGGTCGAGATCCTCTGATGGTCTCCCCCATCGATGTTGTGATGAATATTTTCTGTTATCGATTTCTCCTTTAACGTCCACCCTATCCGTACTCTGACTTACACTCTCCCTCCTCACCTTTCTCTCTCCCTCTGTTTCTCTCTCTGTCTCTGACGCTCTGTCTCTCTCTCCCTTCCCCTGTCTCTGCCCTTCCTCTCTCCTCCATATCCCTACTTCTCCTTCTCTGCCCCGACTCTATGTCTCCCTCTCTCTCTCTCTCCCTGTCTAATCTCTCCCCTTCACTTGCTCTCCTCCCCTCATCACCTTTTCTCTCTCCTCCACTCCCCGTTCCTTCCTCTCTCTCTCTCTCTCTCTCTCTCTCTCTCTCTCTCTCTCCCTCCCCCCTCCTCCTCTCCCGGGCTCACTCCTGACCTCACCCTGCAGTCGAAGGAGTTACAGATTAAGAAGCAGTTCCAGGAAACGTGTAAGATTCAGACCCGGCAGTACAAGGCTTTGCGGAACCACCTGCTGGAGACGACGGGGAAGAGTGAGCACAAAGCGGTGCTGAAACGCCTGAAGGATGAGCAGACAAGGAAACTGGCCATTCTCGCCGAGCAATACGACCACAGTATCAACGAGATGCTGTCGACTCAGGCAGTGAGTGTCGGGGTGAGGGCGGAGGGTGCGCTGTCGGGGAGGGTACAACTCCCGGACCCCCCGGGGAGAGTGGGTGCCCGTACCCCGGGGAGAGTCGGTGCCCGGACCCCGGGGAGAGTTGGTGCCCGTACCCCGGGGAGAGTCAGTTCCTGGACCCCGGGGAGAGTCGGTTCCTGGACCCTGGGGAGAGTCGGTGCCCGGACCCCGGGGAGAGTCGGTGCCCGTACCCCGGGGAGAGTCGGTGCCCGGACCCCGGGGAGAGTTGGCGCCCGTGCGGGGACCCGTACCCCAGGGAGAGTCGGTGCCCGTACCCCGTGGAGAGTCGGTGCCCGTTACCCCGGGGAGAGTCGGTGCCCGTTACCCCGGGGAGAGTCGGTGCCCGTACCCCGGGGAGAGTCGGTGCCCGTACCCCGGGGAGAGTCGGTGCCCGTACCCCGGGGAGAGTCGGTGCCCGTGGGGGGACCCGTACCCCAGGGAGAGTCGGTGCCCGTACCCCAGGGAAAGTCGGTGCCCGTATCCTGGGGAGAGTCGGTGCACGTACCCCGGGGAGAGTCGGTGCCCGTACCCCGGGGAGAGTCGGTGCCCGGACCCCGGGGAGAGTGGGTGCCCGTACCCCGGGGAGAGTGGGTGCCCGTACCCCGGGGAGAGTGGGTGCCCGTACCCCGGGGAGAGTGGGTGCCCGTACCCCGGGGAGAGTCGGTGCCTGGACCCCGGGGAGAGTCGGTTGCTCTGTCTTGTTTGTTTGAAATGCTGCTGTAAGATAAATCTCCCTCCCTCTCCCTCCTCCCGTCTCACTCCCCACTTTCCCCTCTAGTTACGATTGGATGAGACCCAGGAAACCGAGTACCAGGTCCTCCGACTGCAGCTGCAGCAGGAGCTGGAGCTCCTCAATGCCTACCAGAGTAAGATCAAGATGCACACTGAGGCTCAACACGAGCGGGAAATCAAGGAGCTGGAGCAGAGAGTATCCATTCGACGTGCTCTTCTAGAACAACGGGTGAGGAAAGGAGGGTCAGTGTCCCGGGGTCAGTGTCCCAGGGTCAGTGTCCCGGGGTCAGTGTCCCAGGGTCAGTGTCCCGGGGTCAGTGTCCCAGGGTCAGTGTCCCGGGGTCAGTGTCCCGGGGTCAGTGTCCGATGATCTGTGACCGAGGGTCAGTGTCCCAGGGTCAGTGTCTGATGATCAGTGACTGAGGGTCAGTGTCCGATGACAGGAGGGTCAGTGACCGAGGGTCAGTGTCCGAGGGTCAGTGTCCGAGGACCAGGGGGGGTCAGTGCCCGAGGGTCAGTGTCCGAGGACAGGAAGGTCAGTGTCCGAGGACAGGAGGGTCAGTGTCCGAGGGTCAGTGTCCGAGGCCAGGAGGGTCAGTGTCCGAGGATCAGTGTCCCAGGGTCAGTGACCGAGGGTCAGTGTCCGAGGACAGGAGGGTCAGTGTCTGAGGACAAGAGGGTCAGTGTCCGAGGGTCAGTGTCCGAGGGTCAGTGTCCGAGGACAAGAGGGTCAGTGTCCGAGGGTCAGTGTCCCAGGGTCAGTGACCGAGGGTCAGTGTCCGAGGACAGGAGGGTCAGTGTCCGAGGACAGGAGGGTCAGTGTCCGAGGGTCAGTGTCCCAGGGTCAGTGTCCGAGGACAGGAGGGTCAGTGTCTGAGCACTAGAGGGTCAGTGTCCGAGGGTCAGTGTCCAAGGGTCAGTGTGCAAGGACAGGAGGGTCAGTGTCCGAGGGTCAGTGTCCGATGATCAGTGTCTGAGGACAGGAGGGTCAGTGTCCGAGGGTCAGTGTCCCAGGGTCAGTTTCCGAGGGTCAGTGTCCAAGGGTCAGTGTCCCAGGGTCAGTGCCCAGGGGTCAGTGCCCCGGGGTCAGTGTCCCGGGGTCAGTGTCCCGGGGTCAGTGTCTGATGATCAGTGACTGAGGGTCAGTGTCCGATGACAGGGTCAGTGCCCGAGTGTCAGTGTCCGAGCGTCAGTGTCCGAGGGTCAGTGTCGCAGGGTCAGTGTCCCGGGGTCAGTGTCCCGGGGTCATCGTCCGCGGGTTCAGTGTCCGATGATCAGTGACTGAGGGTCAGTGCCCCAGGGTCAGTGTCCCGGGGTCAGTGTCCCGGGGTCAGTGTCCAAGGGTCAGTGTCGCAGGGTCAGTGTCCCGGGGTCAGTGTCCCGGGGTCAGTGTCCGATGATCAGTGACCGAGGGCCAGTGTCCGATGACAGGAGGGTCAGTGCCCGAGGGTCAGTGTCCGAGCGTCAGTGTCCGAGGGTCAGTGTCGCAGGGTCAGTGTCCCGGGGTCAGTGTCCCGGGGTCATCGTCCGCGGGTTCAGTGTCCGATGATCAGTGACTGAGGGTCAGTGCCCCAGGGTCAGTGTCCTGGGGTCAGTGTCCGAGGGTCAGTGTCCCGGGGTCAGATTCCCAGGGTCAGTGTCCCAGGGTCAGTGTCCCGGGGTCAGTGTCCGAGGGTCAGTGTCCCGGGGTCAGTGCCCCGGGGTCAGTGTCCCGGGGTCAGTGTCCCGGGGTCAGTGTCCAAGGGTCAGTGTCGCAGGGTCAGTGTCCCGGGGTCAGTGTCCCGGGGTCAGTGTCCCGGGGTCAGTGTCCGATGATCAGTGACCGAGGGTCAGTGTCCGAGGGTCAGTGTCTGATGATCAGTGACTGAGTGTCAGTGTCCGATGACAGGAGGGTCAGTGACCGAGGGTCAGTGTCCGAGGACAGGGGGGTCAGTGCCCGAGGGTCAGTGTCCCGGGGTCAGTTAGCCAGGGTCAGCGTCCGCGGGTCATCGTCCGCGGGTTCAGTATCCCAGGGTCAGTGTCCAAGGGTCAGTGTCCCGGGGTCAGTGTCCCGGGGTCAGTGTCCCGGGGTCAGTGTCCGAGGGTCAGTGTCCCGGGGTCAGTGTCCCGGGGTCAGTGTGCCAGGGTCAGCGTCCGCGAGTCAGTGTCCCAGGGTCAGTGCCCCAGGGTCAGTGTCCGAGGGTCAGTGTCCCAGGGTCAGTGTCCGATGATCAGTGACCGAGGGTCAGTGTCCGAGGACAGGAGGGTCAGTGCCCGAGGGTCAGTGTCCAAGGACAGGGGGTCAGTGCCCGAGGGTCAGTGTCCGAGGACAGGAGGGTCAGTGTCCGAGGACAGGAGGGTCAGTGCCCGAGGGTCAGTGTCCGAGGACAGGAGGGTCAGTGTCCGAGGGTCAGTGTCCGAGGACAGGAGGGTCAGTGTCCGAGGACAGGAGGGTCAGTGTCTGAGGGTCAGTGTCCGAGGACAGGAGGGTCAGTGTCCGAGGACAGGAGGGTCAGTGTCCGAGGGTCAGTGTCCGAGGGTCAGTGTCAGAGGGTCAGTGTCCGAGGGTCAGTGTCGGAGGGTCAGTGTCCGAGGACAAGAGGGTCAGTGTCCGATGATCAGTGTCCAAGGACAGGAGGGTCAGTTTCCAAGGGTCAGTGTCCGCGGGTCAGAGTCCCGGGGTCAGTGTCCCGGGGTCAGTGTCCGAGGGTCAGTGTCCCGGGGTCAGTGTCCCGGTGTCAGTGTCCGAGGGTCGGTGTCCGAGGGTCAGTGTCCGAGGACAGGGGTGTCAGTGCCCGAGGGTCAGTGTCCCGGGGTCAGTGTGCCAGAGTCAGCGTCCGCGGGTCATCGTCCGCGGGTTCAGTATCCCAGGGTCAGTTTCCCCGGGTCAGTGTCCGAGGGTCAGTGTCTGAGGGTCAGATTCCAAGGGTCAGTGTCCCAGGGTCAGTGTCCCGGGGTCAGTGTCCGAGGGTCAGTGCCCCGGGGTCAGTGCCCCGGGGTCAGTGTCCCGGGGTCAGTGTCCCGGGGTCAGTGTCTGATGATCAGTGCACGAGGGTCAGTGTCCGATGACAGGAGGGTCAGTGTCCGAGGGTCAGTGTCCGAGGACAGGGGGGACAGTGCCCGAGGGTCAATGTCCGAGGACAGGAGGGTCAGTGTCCGAGGACAGGAGGGTCAGTGTTCGAGAGTCAGTGTCCGAGGATCAGTGTCCGAAGACAGGAGGGTCAGTGTCCGAGGACAGGAGGGTCAGTGTCCAAGGACAGGAGGGTCAGTGTCCGAGGGTCAGTGTGCCAGGGTCAGTGACCGAGGGTCAGTGTCCGAGGACAGGAGGGTCAGTGTCTGAGGACAAGAGGGTCAGTGTCCGAGGGTCAGTGTCTGAGGGTCAGTGTCCGAGGGTCAGTGTCCGAGGACAGGAGGGTCAGTGTCCGAGGGTCAGTGTGCCAGGGTCAGTGACCGAGGGTCAGTGTCCGAGGACAGGAGGGTCAGTGTCTGAGGACAAGAGGGTCAGTGTCCGAGGGTCAGTGTCCGAGGACAAGAGGGTCAGTGTCCGAGGGTCAGTGTCCCAGGATCAGTGACCGAGGGTCAGTGTCCGAGGACAGGAGGGTCAGTGTCTGAGGACAAGAGGGTCAGTGTCCGAGGGTCAGTGTCCAAGGGTCAGTGTGCAAGGACAGGAGGGTCAGTGTCCGAGGGTCAGTGTCAGATGATCAGTGTCTGAGGACAGGAGGGTCAGTGTCCGAGGGTCAGTGTCTATGGGTCAGTTTCCGAGGGTCATTGTCCAAGGGTCAGTGTCCCGGGGTCAGTGTCCGTGGGTCAGTTTCCGAGGGTCAGTGTCTGAGGGTCAGTGTCTGAGGACAGGAGGGTCAGTGTCTGAGGGTCAGTGACCGAGGGTCAGTGTCTGAGGGTCAGTGACCGAGGGTCAGTGTCTGAGGGTCAGTGTCTATGGGTCAGTTTCCGAGGGTCAGTGTCCGAGGGTCAGTGTCCCAGGGTCAGTGTCCCGGGGTCAGTGTCCCGGTGTCAGTGTCCGAGGGTCAGTGTCCGAGGACAGGGGTGTCAGTGCCCGACGGTAAGTGTGCCAGGGTCAGCGTCCGCGGGTCATCGTCCGCGGGTTCAGTATCCCAGGGTCAGTGTCCCCGGGTCAGTGTCCGAGGGTCAGTGTCTGAGGGTCAGATTCCCAGGGTCAGTGTCCCAGGGTCAGTGTCCCGGGGTCAGTGTCCGAGGGTCATTTTCCCGGGTCAGTGCCCCGGGGTCAGTGTCCCAGGGTCAGTGTCCCGGGGACAGTGTCCGAGGGTCAGTGTCCGAGGGTCAGTGTCCCAGGGTCAGTGTCTGATGATCAGTGACTGAGGGTCAGTGTCCGATGACAGGAGGGTCAGTGACCGAGGGTCAGTGTCCGAGGGTCAGTGTCCCAGGGTCAGTGTCTGATGATCAGTGCCCGAGGGTCAGTGTCCGATGACAGGAGGGTCAGTGTCCGAGGACAGGAGGGTCAGTGTCCGAGGGTCAGTGTCCGAGGCCAGGAGGGTCAGTGTCCGAGGATCAGTGTCCGAAGACAGGAGGGTCAGTGTCCGAGGACAGGAGGGTCAGTGTCCGAGGGTCAGTGTCCGAGGCCAGGAGGGTCAGTGTCCGAGGATCAGTGTCCGAGGACAGGAGGGTCAGTGTCCGAGGACAGGAGGGTCAGTGTCCGAGGGTCAGTGTCCCAGGGTCAGTGACCGAGGGTCAGTGTCCGAGGACAGGAGGGTCAGTGTCTGAGGACAAGAGGGTCAGTGTCCGAGGGTCAGTGTCCGAGGACAAGAGGGTCAGTGTCCGAGGGTCAGTGTCCCAGGGTCAGTGACCGAGGGTCAGTGTCCGAGGACAGGAGGGTCAGTGTCTGAGGACAAGAGGGTCAGTGTCCGAGGGTCAGTGTCCAAGGGTCAGTGTCAGATGATCAGTGTCTGAGGACAGGAGGGTCAGTGTCCGAGGGTCAGTGTCCAAGGGTCAGTGTCCGTGGGTCAGTGTCCCAGGGTCAGTGTCCCAGGGTCAGTGTCCCGGGGTCAGTGTCCCGGTGTCAGTGTCCGAGGGTCAGTGTCCGATGATCAGAGTCCAAGGACAGGAGGGTCAGTGTCTGAGGGTCAGTGTCTATGGGTCAGTTTCCGAGGGTCAGTGTCCCAGGGTCAGTGTCCCGGGGTCAGTGTCCCGAGGTCAGTGTCCCGGGGTCAGTGTCCGAGGGTCAGTGTCCGAGGGTCAGTGTCCCGGGGTCAGTGTCCCGTGGTCAGTGTCCCGTGGTCAGTGTCCCGGGGTCAGTGTCCGAGGGTCAGTGTCTGAGGGTCAGTGTCCCGGGGTCACTGTCCGAGGTTCAGTGTCCGTGTGTCATTGTCCGTGGGTCAGTGTCCGAGGGTCAGTGTGCCAGGGTCAGCGTCCGCGGGTCATCGTCCGCGGGTTCAGTGTCCCAGGGTCAGTGTCCCGGGGTCATTGTCCCGGGGTCAGTGTCCCGGGGTCAGTGTCCGAGGGTCAGTGTCCCAGGGTCAGTGTCCCAGGGTCAGTGTCCGAGGACAGGGGGGTCAGTGTCCGAGGGTCAGTGTCGGAGGGTCAGTGTCCGAGGACAGGGGGGTCAGTGCCCGAGGGTCAGTGTCCGAGGACAGGAGGGTCAGTGTCCGAGGACAGGAGGGTCAATGTCCGAGGGTCAGTGTCCGAAGACAGGAGGGTCAGTGTCCGAGGACAGGAGGGTCAGTGTCCGAGGACAGGAGGGTCAGTGTCCGAGGGTCAGTGTCCGAGGGTCAGTGTCCCATGGTCAGTGACCGAGGGTCAGTGTCCGAGGACAGGAGGGTCAGTGTCTGAGGACAAGTGGGTCAGTGTCCGAGGGTCAGTGTCGGAGGGTCAGTGTCCGAGGACAGGAGGGTCAGTGTCCGATAATCAGTGTCCGAGGACAGGAGGGTCAGTGTCCGAGGGTCAGTGTCCGATGATCAGTGTCCGAGGACAGGAGGGTCAGTGTCCGAGGGTCAGTGTCCAAGGGTCAGTGTCCGTGGGTCAGTTTCCGAGGGTCAGTGTCTGAGGGTCAGTGTCTGAGGACAGGAGGGTCAGTGTCTGAGGGTCAGTGACCGAGGGTCAGTGTCTGAGGGTCAGTGACCGAGGGTCAGTGACTGAGGGTCAGTGTCTATGGGTCAGTTTCCGAGGGTCAGTGTCCCGGAGTCAGTGTCCCGGGGTCAGTGTCCGAAGGTCAGTGTCCCGGGGTCAGTGTCCCGGTGTCAGTGTCCGAGGGTCGGTGTCTGAGGGTCAGATTCCCAGGGTCAGTGTCCCAGGGTCAGTGTCCCAGGGTCAGTGTCCGAGGGTCAGTGTCCCGGGGTCAGTGCCCCGGGGTCAGTGTCCCGGGGTCAGTGTCCCGGGGTCAGTGTCCAAGGGTCAGTGTCGCAGGGTCAGTGTCCCGGGGTCAGTGTACCGGGGTCAGTGTCCGATGATCAGTGACCGAGGGTCAGTGTCCGAGGGTCAGTGTCCCAGGGTCAGTGTCTGATGATCAGTGCCCGAGGGTCAGTGTCCGATGACAGGAGGGTCAGTGTCCGAGGGTCAGTGTCCGAGGACAGGGGGGACAGTGCCCGAGGGTCATTGTCCGAGGACAGGGGGGACAGTGCCCGAGGGTCAGTGTCCGAGGACAGGAGGGTCAGTGTCCGAGGACAGGAGGGTCAGTGTCCGAGAGTCAGTGTCCGAGGCCAGGAGGGTCAGTGTCCGAGGATCAGTGTCCGAAGACAGGAGGGTCAGTGTCCGAGGACAGGAGGGTCAGTGTCCGAGGACAGGAGGGTCAGTGTCCGAGGGTCAGTGTGCCAGGGTCAGTGACCGAGGGTCAGTGTCCGAGGACAGGAGGGTCAGTGTCTGAGGACAAGAGGGTCAGTGTCCGAGGGTCAGTGTCCGAGGACAAGAGGGTCAGTGTCCGAGGGTCAGTGTCCCAGGGTCAGTGACCGAGGGTCAGTGTCCGAGGACAGGAGGGTCAGTGTCTGAGGACAAGAGGGTCAGTGTCCGAGGGTCAGTGTCCAAGGGTCAGTGTCAGATGATCAGTGTCTGAGGACAGGAGGGTCAGTGTCCGAGGGTCAGTGTCCAAGGGTCAGTGTCCATGGGGCAGTGTCCCAGGGTCAGTGTCCCAGGGTCAGTGTCCCGGGGTCAGTGTCCCGGTGTCAGTGTCCGAGGGTCAGTGTCCGATGATCAGAGTCCAAGGACAGGAGGGTCAGTGTCTGAGGGTCAGTGTCTATGGGTCAGTTTCCGAGGGTCAGTGTCCCAGGGTCAGTGTCCCGGGGTCAGTGTCCCGAGGTCAGTGTCCCGGGGTCAGTGTCCGAGGGTCAGTGTCCGAGGGTCAGTGTCCCGGGGTCAGTGTCCCATGGTCAGTGTCCCGTGGTCAGTGTCCCGGGGTCAGTGTCCGAGGGTCAGTGTCTGAGGGTCAGTGTCCCGGGGTCACTGTCCGAGGTTCAGTGTCCGTGTGTCATTGTCCGTGGGTCAGTGTCCGAGGGTCAGTGTGCCAGGGTCAGCGTCCGCGGGTCATCGTCCGCGGGTTCAGTGTCCCAGGGTCAGTGTCCCGGGGTCATTGTCCCGGGGCAGCGTCCCGGGGTCAGTGTCCGAGGGTCAGTGTCCCAGGGTCAGTGTCCCAGGGTCAGTGTCGGAGGGTCAGTGTCCGAGGACAGGGGGGTCAGTGTCCGAGGGTCAGTGTCCGAGGGTCAGTGTCCGAGGACAGGGGGGTCAGTGCCCGAGGGTCAGTGTCCGAGGACAGGAGGGTCAGTGTCCGAGGACAGGAGGGTCAATGTCCGAGGGTCAGTGTCCGAAGACAGGAGGGTCAGTGTCCGAGGACAGGAGGGTCAGTGTCCGAGGACAGGAGGGTCAGTGTCCGAGGGTCAGTGTCCGAGGGTCAGTGTCCCATGGTCAGTGACCGAGGGTCAGTGTCCGAGGACAGGAGGGTCAGTGTCTGAGGACAAGTGGGTCAGTGTCCGACGGTCAGTGTCGGAGGGTCAGTGTCCGAGGACAAGAGGGTCAGTGTCCGATGATCAGTGTCCAAGGACAGGAGGGTCAGTGTCCGATAATCAGTGTCCGAGGACAGGAGGGTCAGTGTCCGAGGTTCAGTGTCCGATGATCAGTGTCCGAGGACAGGAGCGTCAGTGTCCGAGGGTCAGTGTCCAAGGGTCAGTGTCCGTGGGTCAGTTTCCGAGGGTCAGTGTCTGAGGGTCAGTGTCTGAGGACAGGAGGGTCAGTGTCTGAGGGTCAGTGACCGAGGGTCAGTGTCTGAGGGTCAGTGACCGAGGGTCAGTGACTGAGGGTCAGTGTCTATGGGTCAGTTTCCGAGGGTCAGTGTCCCGGAGTCAGTGTCCCGGGGTCAGTGTCCGAAGGTCAGTGTCCCGGGGTCAGTATGCCAGGGTCAGCGTCCGCGGGTCATCGTCCGCGTGTTCAGTATCCCAGGGTCAGTGTCCCCAGGTCAGTGTCCGAGGGTCAGTGTCTGAGGGTCAGATTCCCAGGGTCAGTGTCCCAGGGTCAGTGTCCCGGGGTCAGTGTCCGAGGGTCAGTGTCCCGGGGTCAGTGCCCCGGGGTCAGTGTCCCGGGGTCAGTGTCCCGGGGTCAGTGTCCAAGGGTCAGTGTCGCAGGGTCAGTGTCCCGGGGTCAGTGTCCCGGGGTCAGTGTCCCGGGGTCAGTGTCCGATGATCAGTGACCGAGGGTCAGTGTCCGAGGGTCAGTGTCCCAGGGTCAGTGTCTGATGATCAGTGCCCGAGGGTCAGTGTCCGATGACAGGAGGGTCAGTGTCCGAGGGTCAGTGTCCGAGGACAGGGGGGACAGTGCCCGAGGGTCATTGTCCGAGGACAGGGGGGACAGTGCCCGAGGGTCAGTGTCCGAGGACAGGAGGGTCAGTGTCCGAGGACAGGAGGGTCAGTGTCCGAGAGTCAGTGTCCGAGGCCAGGAGGGTCAGTGTCCGAGGATCAGTGTCCGAAGACAGGAGGGTCAGTGTCCGAGGACAGGAGGGTCAGTGTCCGAGGACAGGAGGGTCAGTGTCCGAGGGTCAGTGTGCCAGGGTCAGTGACCGAGGGTCAGTGTCCGAGGACAGGAGGGTCAGTGTCTGAGGACAAGAGGGTCAGTGTCCGAGGGTCAGTGTCCGAGGGTCAGTGTCCGAGGACAAGAGGGTCAGTGTCCGAGGGTCAGTGTCCCAGGGTCAGTGACCGAGGGTCAGTGTCCGAGGACAGGAGGGTCAGTGTCTGAGGACAAGAGGGTCAGTGTCCGAGGGTCAGTGTCCAAGGGTCAGTGTGCAAGGACAGGAGGGTCAGTGTCCGAGGGTCAGTGTCAGATGATCAGTGTCTGAGGACAGGAGGGTCAGTGTCCGAGGGTCAGTGTCCATGGGTCAGTTTCCGAGGGTCAGTGTCCAAGGGTCAGTGTCCCGGGGTCAGTGTCCCGGGGTCAGTGTCCGATGGTCAGTGTCCCGGGGTCAGTGTGCCATGGTCAGCGTCCGCGAGTCAGTGTCCCAGGGTCAGTGCCCCAGGGTCAGTGTCCGAGGGTCAGTGTCCCGGGGTCAGTGTCCGATGATCAGTGACCGAGGGTCAGTGTCCGAGGACAGGAGGGTCAGTGCCCGAGGGTCAGTGTCCAAGGACAGGGGGTCAGTACCCGAGGGTCAGTGTCCGAGGACAGGAGGGTCAGTGTCCGAGGACAGGAGGGTCAGTGTCATAGGGTCAGTGTCCGAGGACAGGAGGGTCAGTGTCCGAGGGTCAGTGTCCGAGGACAGGAGGGTCAGTGTCCGAGGACAGGAGGGTCAGTGTCCGAGGACAGGAAGGTCAGTGTCCGAGGGTCAGTGTTCCAGGGTCAG
The DNA here is from genome assembly GCF_964194155.1 of Cetorhinus maximus. NCBI lineage: Eukaryota > Metazoa > Chordata > Chondrichthyes > Lamniformes > Cetorhinidae > Cetorhinus > Cetorhinus maximus. The sequence goes on from NW_027598445.1 coordinate 25,984, forward strand.
TGACCGAGGGTCAGTGTCCAAGGACAGGAGGGTCAGTGTCTGAGGACAAGAGGGTCAGTGTCAGAGGGTCAGTGTCCGAGGACAAGAGGGTCAGTGTCCGAGGGTCAGTGTCCGATGATCAGAGTCCAAGGACAGGAGGGTCAGTGTCCGAGGGTCAGTGTCCCGGGGTCAGTGTCCCGTGGTCAGTGTCCCGGGGTCAGTGTCCCATGGTCAGTGTCCCGGGGTCAGTGTCCGATGGTCAGTGTCTGAGGGGCAGTGTCCCGGGGTCAGTGTCCGAGGTTCAGTGTCCGTGGGTCATTGTCCGAGGGTCAGTGTCCGAAGGTCAGTGTGCCAGGGTCAGCGTCCGAGGGTCATCGTCCGCGGGTTCAGTGTCCCAGGGTCAGTGTCCCGCGGTCATTGTCCAGGGGTCAGTGTCCCGGGGTCAGTGTCCCGGGGTCAGTGTCCCAGGGTCAGTGTCCGAGGACAGGGGGGTCAGTGCCCGAGGGTCAGTGTCCGATGATCAGTGTCTGAGGACAGGAGGGTCATTGTCCGTGGGTCAGTGTCCGAGGGTCAGTGTGCCAGGGTCAGCGTCCGCGGGTCATCGTCCGCGGGTTCAGTGTCCCAGGGTCAGTGTCCCGGGGTCATTGTCCCAGGGTCAGTGTCGGAGGGTCAGTGTCCGAGGACAGGGGGGTCAGTGCCCGAGGACAGGGTGGTCAGTGCCCGAGGGTCAGTGTCGGAGGGTCAGTGTCCAAGGACAGGGGGGTCAGTGCCCGAGGGTCAGTGTCCGAGGACAGGAGGGTCAGTGTCCGAGGACAGGAGGGTCAATGTCCGAGGGTCAGCGTCCGAAGACAGAAGGGTCAGTGTCCGAGGACAGGAGGGTCAGTGTCCGAGGACAGGAGGGTCAGTGTCCGAGGGTCAGTGTCCGAGGATCAGTGTCCCAGGGTCAGTGACCGAGGGTCAGTGTCCGAGGACAGGAGGGTCAGTGTCTGAGGACAAGTGGGTCAGTGTCCGAGGGTCAGTGTCGGAGGGTCAGTGTCCGAGGACAAGAGGGTCAGTGTCCGATGATCAGTGTCCAAGGACAGGAGGGTCAGTGTCCGAGGGTCAGTGTCCGATGATCAGTGTCCGAGGACAGGAGGGTCAGTGTCCGAGGGTCAGTGTCCAAGGGTCAGTGTCCGTGGGTCAGTTTCCGAGGGTCAGTGTCTGAGGGTCAGTGTCTGAGGACAGGAGGGTCAGTGTCTGAGGGTCAGTGACCGAGGGTCAGTGTCTGAGGGTCAGTGACCGAGGGTCAGTGTCTATGGGTCAGTTTCCGAGGGTCAGTGTCCGAGGGTCAGTGTCCCAGGGTCAGTGTCCCGGGGTCAGTGTCCCGGGGTCAGTGTCCCGGTGTCAGTGTCCGAGGGTCAGTGTCCGAGGGTCAGTGTCCGAGGACAGGGGTGTCAGTGCCCGAGGGTCAGTGTCCCGGGGTCAGTGTGCCAGGGTCAGCGTCCGCGGGTCATCGTCCGCGGGTTCAGTATCCCAGGGTCAGTGTTCCCGGGTCAGTGTCCGAGGGTCAGTGTCTGAGGGTCAGATTCCCAGGGTCAGTGTCCCAGGGTCAGTGTCCGAGGGTCAGTGCCCGAGGGTCAGTGTCCAAGGACAGGAGGGTCAGTGTCCGAGGGTCAGTGTCCGATGATCAGTGTCCGAGGACAAGAGGGTCAGTGTCCGAGGGTCAGTGTCCAAGGGTCAGTTTCCGTGGGTCAGTTTCCGACGGTCAGTGTCTGAGGGTCAGTGTCTGAGGACAGGAGGGTCAGTGTCTGAGGGTCAGTGACCGATGGTCAGTGTCCGAGGGTCAGTGTCCGATGATCAGTGTCCGATGATCAGTGTCCGAGGACAGGAGGGTCAGTGTCTGAGGGTCAGTGTCTATGGGTCAGTTTCCGAGGGTCAGTGTCCGAGGGTCAGTGTCCCAGGGTCAGTGTCCCGTGGTCAGTGTCCCGGGGTCAGTGTCCCGGGGTCAGTGTCCGAGGGTCAGTGTCCGAGGACAAGAGGGTCAGTGTCCGAGGGTCAGTGTCCGATGATCAGAGTCCAAGGACAGGAGGGTCAGTGTCCGAGGGTCAGTGTCCGAGGGTCAGTGTCCCGGGGTCAGTGTCCCGTGGTCAGTGTCCCGGGGTCAGTGTCCCATGGTCAGTGTCCCGGGGTCAGTGTCCGAGGGTCAGTGTCTGAGGGTCAGTGTCCCGGGGTCAGTGTCCGAGGTTCAGTGTCCGTGGGTCATTGTCCGTGGGTCAGTGTCCGAGGGTCAGTGTGCCAGGGTCAGCGTCCACGGGTCATCGTCCGCGGGTTCAGTGTCCCAGGGTCAGTGTCCCGGGGTCATTGTCCCGGGGTCAGTGTCCCGGGGTCAGTGTCCGAGGGTCAGTGTCCCAGGGTCAGTGTCCCAGGGTCAGTGTCCGAGGACAGGGGGATCAGTGCCCGAGGACAGGGTGGTCAGTGCCCGAGGGTCAGTGTCGGAGGGTCAGTGTCCGAGGACAGGGGGGTCAGTGCCCGAGGGTCAGTGTCCGAGGACAGGAGGGTCAGTGTCCGAGGACAGGAGGGTCAATGTCCGAGGGTCAGTGTCCGAAGACAGAAGGGTCAGTGTCCGAGGACAGGAGGGTCAGTGTCCGAGGACAGGAGGGTCAGTGTCCGAGGGTCAGTGTCCGAGGGTCAGTGTCCCAGGGTCAGTGACCGAGGGTCAGTGTCCGAGGACAGGAGGGTCAGTGTCTGAGGACAAGTGGGTCAGTGTCCGAGGGTCAGTGTCGGAGGGTCAGTGTCCAAGGACAAGAGGGTCAGTGTCCGATGATCAGTGTCCAAGGACAGGAGGGTCAGTGTCCGATAATCAGTGTCCAAGGACAGGAGGGTCAGTGTCCGAGGGTCAGTGTCCGATGATCAGTGTCCGAGGACAGGAGGGTCAGTGTCCGAGGGTCAGTGTCCAAGGTCAGTGTCCGTGGGTCAGTTTCCGAGGGTCAGTGTCTGAGGGTCAGTGTCTGAGGACAGGAGGGTCAGTGTCTGAGGGTCAGTGACCGAGGGTCAGTGTCTGAGGGTCAGTGACCGAGGGTCAGTGTCTATGGGTCAGTTTCCGAGGGTCAGTGTCCGAGGGTCAGTGTCCCAGGGTCAGTGTCCCAGGGTCAGTGTCCCGGGGTCAGTGTCCCGGTGTCAGTGTCCGAGGGTCAGTGTCCGAGGGTCAGTGTCCGAGGACAGGGGTGTCTGTGCCCGAGGGTCAGTGTCCCGGGGTCAGTGTGCCAGGGTCAGCGTCCGCGGGTCATCGTCCGCGGGTTCAGTATCCCAGGGTCAGTGTCCCCGGGACAGTGTCCGAGGGTCAGTGTCTGAGGGTCAGATTCCCAGGGTCAGTGTCCCATGGTCAGTGTCCCGGGGTCAGTGTCCGAGGGTCAGTGTCCCGCGGTCAGTTCCCCGGGGTCAGTGTCCCGGGGTCAGTGTGCCAGGGTCAGTGTTCCGGGGTCAGTGTCCGAGGGTCAGTGTCCCAGGGTCAGTGTCCGAGGACAGGGGGGTCAGTGCCCGAGGGTCAGTGCCCGAGGGTCAGTGTCCGAGGACAGGGGGGTCAGTGCCCGAGGGTCAGTGTCCGATGACAGGAGGGTCAGTGTCCGAGGACAGGAGGGTCAATGTCCGAGGGTCAGTGTCCGAAGACAGGAGGGTCAGTGTCCGAGGACAGGAGGGTCAGTGTCCGAGGACAGGAGGGTCAGTGTCCGAGGGTCAGTGTCCCGGGGTCAGTGTCCGAGGGTCAGTGTCCCAGGGTCAGTGCCCCGGGGTCAGTGTCCCGGGGTCAGTGTCCCAGGGTCAGTGTGCCAGGGTCAGTGTCCCGGGGTCAGTGTCCGAGGGTCAGTGTCCCAGGGTCTGTGTCCGAGGACAAGGGGGTCAGTGCCCAAGGGTCAGTGTCCGAGGGTCAGTGTCCGAGGACAGGGGGGTCAGTGCCCGAGGGTCAGTGTCCGATGACAGGAGGGTCAGTGTCCGAGGACAGGAGGGTCAATGTCTGAGGGTCAGTGTCCGAAGACAGGAGGGTCAGTGTCCGACAGGAGGGTCAGTGTCCGAGGACAGGAGGGTTAGTGTCCGAGGGTCAGTGTCCAAGGACAGGGGGTCAGTGCCCGAGGGTCAGTGTCCGAGGACAGGAGGGTCAGTGCCCGAGGGTCAGTGTCCGAGGACAGGAGGGTCAGTGTCCGAGGGTCAGTGTCCGAGGACAGGAGGGTTAGTGTCCGAGAACAGGAGGGTCAGTGTCCGAGGGTCAGTGTCCGAGGACAGGCGGGTCAGTGTCCGAGAACAGGAGGGTCAGTGTCCGAGGGTCAGTGTTCCAGGGTCAGTGCCCGAGGGTCAGTGTCCGAGGACAGGAGGGTCAGTGTCCGAGGGTCAGTGTCCATGGACTGGAGGGTCAGTGTCTGAGGACAAGAGGGTCAGTGTCCGAGGACAAGAGGGTCAGTGTCCGAGGGTCAGTGTCCGATGATCAGAGTCGAAGGACAGGAGGGTCAGTGTCCGAGGGTCAGTGTCCGATGATCAGTGTCCGAGGACAGGAGGGTCAGTGTCTGAGGGTCAGTGTCTATGGGTCAGTTTCCGAGGCTCAGTTTCCGAGGGTCAGTGTCCGAGGGTCAGTGTCCCAGGGACAGTGTCCCGTGGTCAGTGTCCCGGGGTCAGTGTCCCGGGGTCAGTGTCCGAGGGTCAGTGTCCGAGGACAAGAGGGTCAGTGTCCGGGGGTCAGTGTCCGATGATCAGAGTCCAAGGACAGGAGGGTCAGTGTCCGAGGGTCAGTGTCCCAGGGTCAGTGTCCCGGGATCTGTGTCCCGGGGTCAGTGTCCCGGGGTCAGTGTCTATGGGTCAGTGTCCGAGGGTCAGTGTCCGAGGGTTTGTGTCCCGGGGTCAGTGTCCCGTGGTCAGTGTCCCGGGTTCAGTGTCCCATGGTCAGTGTCCCGGGGTCAGTGTCCGAGGGTCAGTGTCTGAGGGTCAGTGTCCCAGGGTCAGTGTCCAAGGTTCAGTGTCCGTGGGTCATTGTCCGTGGGTCAGTGTCCGAGGGTCAGTGTGCTAGGGTCAGCGTCCGCGGGTCATCGTCCGCGGGTTCAGTGTCCCAGCGTCAGTGTCCTGGGGTCATTGTCCCGGGGTCAGTGTCCCGGGGTCAGTGTCCGAGGGTCAGTGTCCCAGGGTCAGTGTCGGAGGGTCAGTGTCCGAGGACAGGGGGGTCAGTGCCCGAGGGTCAGTGTCGGAGGGTCAGTGTCCGAGGACAGGGGGGTCAGTGCCCGAGGGTCAGTGTCCGAGGACAGGAGGGTCAGTGTCCGAGGACAGGAGGGTCAATGTCGGAGGGTCAGTGTCCGAAGACAGGAGGGTCAGTGTCCGAGGACAGGAGGGTCAGTGTCCGAGGACAAGAGGGTCAGTGTCCGAGGGTCAGTGCCCGAGGGTCAGTGTCCAAGGACAGGAGGGTCAGTGTCCGAGGGTCAGTGTCCGATGATCAGTGTCCGAGGACAAGAGGGTCAGTGTCCGAGGGTCAGTGTCCAAGGGTCAGTTTCCGTGGGTCAGTTTCCGACGGTCAGTGTCTGAGGGTCAGTGTCTGAGGACAGGAGGGTCAATGTCTGAGGGTCAGTGACCGATGGTCAGTGTCCGAGGGTCAGTAACCGAGGGTCAGTGTCTGAGGGTCAGTGACCGAGGGTCAGTGTCTGAGGACAGGAGGGTCAGTGTCCGAGGGTCAGTGTCCATGGGTCAGTTTCCGAGGGTCAGTGTCCCGTGGTCAGTGTCCCGGTGTCTGTCCCGGTGTCAGTGTCCGAGGACAGGAGGGTCAGTGTCCGAGGACAGGAGGGTCAGTGTCCGAGGGTCAGTGTCCCAGGGTCAGTGACCGAGGGTCAGTGTCCGAGGACAGGAGGGTCAGTGTCTGAGGACAAGTGGGTCAGTACCCGAGGGTCAGTGTCGGAGGGTCAGTGTCCGAGGACAAGAGGGTCAGTGTCCGATGATCAGTGTCCAAGGACAGGAGGGTCAGTGTCCGATAATCAGTGTCCGAGGACAGGAGGGTCAGTGTCCGAGGGTCAGTGTCCAAGGGTCAGTGTCCGTGGGTCAGTTTCCGAGGGTCAGTTTCCGAGGGTCAGTGTCTGAGGGTCAGTGTCTGAGGACAGGAGGGTCAGTGTCTGAGGGTCAGTGACTGATGGTCAGTGTCCGAGGGTCAGTGTCCGATGATCAGTGTCCGATGATCAGTGTCCGAGGACAGGAGGGTCAGTGTCTGAGGGTCAGTGTCTATGGGTCAGTTTCCGAGGGTCAGTGTCCCAGGGTTTGTCCCAGGGTCAGTGTCCCGTGGTCAGTGTCCCGGGGTCAGTGTCCCGGGGTCAGTGTCCGAGGGTCAGTGTCCGAGGACAAGAGGGTCAGTGTCCGAGGGTCAGTGTCCGATGATCAGAGTCCAAGGACAGGAGGGTCAGTGTCCGAGGGTCAGTGTCCGAGGGTCAGTGTCCCGGGGTCAGTGTCCCGTGGTCAGTGTCCCGGGGTCAGTGTCCCATGGTCAGTGTCCCGGGGTCAGTGTCCGAGGGTCAGTGTCTGAGGGTCAGTGTCCCGGGGTCAGTGTCCGAGGTTCAGTGTCCGTGGGTCATTGTCCGTGGGTCAGTGTCCGAGGGTCAGTGTGCCAGGGTCAGCGTCCACGGGTCATCGTCCGCGGGTTCAGTGTCCCAGGGTCAGTGTCCCGGGGTCATTGTCCCGGGGTCAGTGTCCCGGGGTCAGTGTCCGAGGGTCAGTGTCCCAGGGTCAGTGTCCCAGGGTCAGTGTCCGAGGACAGGGGGATCAGTGCCCGAGGACAGGGTGGTCAGTGCCCGAGGGTCAGTGTCGGAGGGTCAGTGTCCGAGGACAGGGGGGTCAGTGCCCGAGGGTCAGTGTCCGAGGACAGGAGGGTCAGTGTCCGAGGACAGGAGGGTCAATGTCCGAGGGTCAGTGTCCGAAGACAGAAGGGTCAGTGTCCGAGGACAGGAGGGTCAGTGTCCGAGGACAGGAGGGTCAGTGTCCGAGGGTCAGTGTCCGAGGGTCAGTGTCCCAGGGTCAGTGACCGAGGGTCAGTGTCCGAGGACAGGAGGGTCAGTGTCTGAGGACAAGTGGGTCAGTGTCCGAGGGTCAGTGTCGGAGGGTCAGTGTCCGAGGACAAGAGGGTCAGTGTCCGATGATCAGTGTCCAAGGACAGGAGGGTCAGTGTCCGATAATCAGTGTCCAAGGACAGGAGGGTCAGTGTCCGAGGGTCAGTGTCCGATGATCAGTGTCCGAGGACAGGAGGGTCAGTGTCTGAGGGTCAGTGACCGAGGGTCAGTGTCTGAGGGTCAGTGACCGAGGGTCAGTGTCTATGGGTCAGTTTCCGAGGGTCAGTGTCCGAGGGTCAGTGTCCCAGGGTCAGTGTCCCAGGGTCAGTGTCCCAGGGTCAGTGTCCCAGGGTCAGTGTCCCGGGGTCAGTGTCCGAGGGTCAGTGTCCGAGGGTCAGTGTCCGAGGACAGGGGTGTCTGGGCCCGAGGGTCAGTGTCCCGGGGTCAGTGTGCCAGGGTCAGCGTCCGCGGGTCATCGTCCGCGGGTTCAGTATCCCAGGGTCAGTGTCCCCGGGTCAGTGTCCGAGGGTCAGTGTCTGAGGGTCAGATTCCCAGGGTCAGTGTCCCAGGGTCAGTGTCCCGGGGTCAGTGTCCGAGGGTCAGTGTCCCGCGGTCAGTTCCCCGGGGTCAGTGTCCCGGGGTCAGTGTGCCAGGGTCAGTGTCCCGGGGTCAGTGTCCGAGGGTCAGTGTCCCAGGGTCAGTGTCCGAGGACAGGGGGGTCAGTGCCCGAGGGTCAGTGCCCGAGGGTCAGTGTCCGAGGACAGGGGGGTCAGTGCCCGAGGGTCAGTGTCCGATGACAGGAGGGTCAGTGTCCGAGGACAGGAGGGTCAATGTCCGAGGGTCAGTGTCCGAAGACAGGAGGGTCAGTGTCCGAGGACAGGAGGGTCAGTGTCCGAGGACAGGAGGGACAGTGTCCGAGGGTCAGTGTCCCGGGGTCAGTGTCCGAGGGTCAGTGTCCCAGGGTCAGTGCCCCGGGGTCAGTGTCCCGGGGTCAGTGTCCCAGGGTCAGTGTGCCAGGGTCAGTGTCCCGGGGTCAGTGTCCGAGGGTCAGTGTCCCAGGGTCTGTGTCCGAGGACAAGGGGGTCAGTGCCCAAGGGTCAGTGTCCGAGGGTCAGTGTCCGAGGACAGGGGGGTCAGTGCCCGAGGGTCAGTGTCCGATGACAGGAGGGTCAGTGTCCGAGGACAGGAGGGTCAATGTCTGAGGGTCAGTGTCCGAAGACAGGAGGGTCAGTGTCCGACAGGAGGGTCAGTGTCCGAGGACAGGAGGGTTAGTGTCCGAGGGTCAGTGTCCAAGGACAGGGGGTCAGTGCCCGAGGGTCAGTGTCCGAGGACAGGAGGGTCAGTGCCCGAGGGTCAGTGTCCATGGACTGGAGGGTCAGTGTCTGAGGACAAGAGGGTCAGTGTCCGAGGACAAGAGGGTCAGTGTCCGAGGGTCAGTGTCCGATGATCAGAGTCCAAGGACAGGAGGGTCAGTGTCCGAGGGTCAGTGTCCGATGATCAGTGTCCGAGGACAGGAGGGTCAGTGTCTGAGGGTCAGTGTCTATGGGTCAGTTTCCGAGGGTCAGTTTCCGAGGGTCAGTGTCCGAGGGTCAGTGTTCCAGGGTCAGTGCCCGAGGGTCAGTGTCCGAGGACAGGAGGGTCAGTGTCCGAGGGTCAGTGTCCATGGACTGGAGGGTCAGTGTCTGAGGACAAGAGGGTCAGTGTCCGAGGACAAGAGGGTCAGTGTCCGAGGGTCAGTGTCCGATGATCAGAGTCAAAGGACAGGAGGGTCAGTGTCCGAGGGTCAGTGTCCGATGATCAGTGTCCGAGGACAGGAGGGTCAGTGTCTGAGGGTCAGTGTCTATGGGTCAGTTTCCGAGGGTCAGTTTCCGAGGGTCAGTGTCCGAGGGTCAGTGTCCCAGGGACAGTGTCCCGTGGTCAGTGTCCCGGGGTCAGTGTCCCGGGGTCAGTGTCCGAGGGTCAGTGTCCGAGGACAAGAGGGTCAGTGTCCGGGGGTCAGTGTCCGATGATCAGAGTCCAAGGACAGGAGGGTCAGTGTCCGAGGGTCAGTGTCCCAGGGTCAGTGTCCCGGGATCTGTGTCCCGGGGTCAGTGTCCCGGGGTCAGTGTCTATGGGTCAGTGTCCGAGGGTCAGTGTCCGAGGGTTTGTGTCCCGGGGTCAGTGTCCCGTGGTCAGTGTCCCGGGTTCAGTGTCCCATGGTCAGTGTCCCGGGGTCAGTGTCCGAGGGTCAGTGTCTGAGGGTCAGTGTCCCAGGGTCAGTGTCCAAGGTTCAGTGTCCGTGGGTCATTGTCCGTGGGTCAGTGTCCGAGGGTCAGTGTGCTAGGGTCAGCGTCCGCGGGTCATCGTCCGCGGGTTCAGTGTCCCAGCGTCAGTGTCCTGGGGCCATTGTCCCGGGGTCAGTGTCCGAGGGTCAGTGTCCCAGGGTCAGTGTCGGAGGGTCAGTGTCCGAGGACAGGGGGGTCAGTGCCCGAGGGTCAGTGTCGGAGGGTCAGTGTCCGAGGACAGGGGGGTCAGTGCCCGAGGGTCAGTGTCCGAGGACAGGAGGGTCAGTGTCCGAGGACAGGAGGGTCAATGTCGGAGGGTCAGTGTCCGAAGACAGGAGGGTCAGTGTCCGAGGACAGGAGGGTCAGTGTCCGAGGACAAGAGGGTCAGTGTCCGAGGGTCAGTGCCCGAGGGTCAGTGTCCAAGGACAGGAGGGTCAGTGTCCGAGGGTCAGTGTCCGATGATCAGTGTCCGAGGACAAGAGGGTCAGTGTCCGAGGGTCAGTGTCCAAGGGTCAGTTTCCGTGGGTCAGTTTCCGACGGTCAGTGTCTGAGGGTCAGTGTCTGAGGACAGGAGGGTCAATGTCTGAGGGTCAGTGACCGATGGTCAGTGTCCGAGGGTCAGTAACCGAGGGTCAGTGTCTGAGGGTCAGTGACCGAGGGTCAGTGTCTGAGGACAGGAGGGTCAGTGTCCGAGGGTCAGTGTCCATGGGTCAGTTTCCGAGGGTCAGTGTCCCGTGGTCAGTGTCCCGGTGTCTGTCCCGGTGTCAGTGTCCGAGGACAGGAGGGTCAGTGTCCGAGGACAGGAGGGTCAGTGTCCGAGGGTCAGTGTCCCAGGGTCAGTGACCGAGGGTCAGTGTCCGAGGACAGGAGGGTCAGTGTCTGAGGACAAGTGGGTCAGTACCCGAGGGTCAGTGTCGGAGGGTCAGTGTCCGAGGACAAGAGGGTCAGTGTCCGATGATCAGTGTCCAAGGACAGGAGGGTCAGTGTCCGATAATCAGTGTCCGAGGACAGGAGGGTCAGTGTCCGAGGGTCAGTGTCCAAGGGTCAGTGTCCGTGGGTCAGTTTCCGAGGGTCAGTGTCTGAGGGTCAGTGTCTGAGGACAGGAGGGTCAGTGTCTGAGGGTCAGTGACCGAGGGTCAGTGTCTGAGGGTCAGTGACCGAGGGTCAGTGTCTGAGGGTCAGTGTCCGAGGGTCAGCTTCCGAGGGTCAGTGTCCCGGGGTCAGTGTCCCAGGGTCAGTGTCCCAGGGTTTGTCCCAGGGTCAGTGTCCCGGGGTCAGTGTCTGATGATCAGTGACCGAGTGTCCGTGTCCGAGGACAGGGGGGTCAGTGTCCGAGGATCAGTGTCCGAGGACAGGAGGGTGTGTGTCCCAGGGTCAGTGTCCCACGGTCAGTGTCTGAGGGTCAGTGTCCGAGGGTCAGTGTCTGAGGACAGGAGGGTCAGTGTCCGAGGACAAGAGGGTCAGTGTCCGAGGGTCAGTGTCCGATAATCAGTGTCCGAGGACAGCAGGGTCAGTGTCGGAGGGTCAGTGTCGAAATGTCAGTGTCCGTGGGTCAGTTTCCGAGGGTCAGTGTCTGAGGGTCAGTGTCTGAGGACAGGAGGGTCAGTGTCTGAGGGTCAGTGACCGAGGGTCAGTGTCCGGGGGTCAGTGTCCCGGGATCAGTGTCCCGGGGTCAGTGTCCGAGGTTCAGTGTCCGAGGGTCAGTGTCCGAGGGTCAGTGTCCCAGGGTCAGTGTGCCAGGGTCAGCATCCGCGGGTCTTCGTCCGCGGGTTCAGTGTCCCAGGGTCAGTGTCCCGGGGTCAATGTCCCAGGGTGAGTGTCCCGGGGTCAGTGTCCGAGGGTCAGTGTCCGAGGACAGTGGGGTCAGTGTCCGAGGACAGGAGGGTCAGTGTCCGAGGACAGGAGGGTCAGTGTCCGAGGACAGGAGGGTCAGTGTCGGAGGGTCAGTGTCCGAGGACAGGAGGGTCAGTGTCCGAGGACAGGAGGGTCACTGTCTGATGATCAGTGTCCGAGGACAGGAGGGTCAGTGTCCGAGGGTCGGTGTCCAAGGGTCAGTGCCCGTGGGTCAGTTTCCGAGTGTCAGTGTCTGAGGGTCAGTGTCTGAGGGTCAGTGTCTGAGGACAGGAGGGTCAGTGTCTGAGGGTCAGTGACCGAGGGTCAGTGTCCGAGGGTCAGTGACCGAGGGTCAGTGTCTGAGTGACAGTGTCTGAGGACAGGAGGGTCAGTGTCCGAGGACAGGAGGGTTAGTGTCCGAGGACAGGAGGGTCAGTGTCCGATGATCAGTGTCCGAGGACAGGAGGGTCAGTGTCCGAGGGTCAGTGTCCAAGGGTCAGTGTCCGTTGGGTCAGTTTCCGAGGGTCAGTTTCTGAGGGTCAGTGTCTGAGGGTCAGTGTCTGAGGACAGGAGGGTCAGTGTCCGATGATCAGTGTCCGAGGACAGGAGGCTCAGTGTCCGAGGGTCAGTGTCCAAGGGTCAGTGTCCGTGGGTCAGTTTCCGAGGGTCAGTTTCTGAGGGTCAGTGTCTGAGGGTCAGTGTCTGAGGACAGGAGGGTCAGTGTCTGAGGGTCAGTGACCGATGGTCAGTGTCCGAGGGTCAGTAACCGAGGGTCAGTGTCTGAGGGTCAGTGACCGAGGGTCAGTGTCTGAGGACAGGAGGGTCAGTGTCCGAGGGTCAGTGTCCATGGGTCAGTTTCCGAGGGTCAGTGTCCAAGGGTCAGTGTCCCGGTGTCTGTGCCGGTGTCAGTGTCCCGGGGTCAGTGTCCCGGGGTCAGTGTCCCGGGGTCAGTGTGCCAGGGTCAGCGTCCGCGAGTCAGTGTCCCAGGGTCAGTGTCCCGGGGTCAGTGTCCGAGGGTCAGTGTCCCGGGGTCAGTGTCCCGGGGTCAGTGTCCGAGGGTCAGTGACCGAGGGTCAGTGTCCGAGGACAGGAGGGTCAGTGCCCGAGGGTCAGTGTCCAAGGACAGGGGGTCAGTGCCCGAGGGTCAGTGTCCGATGACAGGAGGGTCAGTGTCTGAGGACAAGAGGGTCAGTGTCCGAGGGTCATTGTCCAAGGGTCAGTGTGCAAGGACAGGAGGGTCAGTGTCTGAGGACAAGAGGGTCAGTGTCCGAGGGTCAGTGTCCAAGGGTCAGTGTGCAAGGACAGGAGGGTCAGTGTCCGAGGGTCAGTGTCAGATGATCAGTGTCTGAGGACAGGAGGGTCAGTGTCCGAGGGTCAGTGTCTATGGGTCAGTTTCCGAGGGTCATTGTCCAAGGGTCAGTGTCCCGTGGTCAGTGTCCCGGGGTCAGTGTCCCGGGGTCAGTGTCCCGGGGTCAGTGTCCGAGGGTCAGTGTCCCGGGGTCAGTGTCCGAGGGTCAGCGTCCACGAGTCAGTGTCCCAGGGTCAGTGCCCCAGGGTCAGTGTCCGAGGGTCATTGTCCCAGGGTCAGTGTCCGATGATCAGTGACCGAGGGTCAGTGTCCGAGGACAGGAGGGTCAGTGCCCGAGGGTCAGTGTCCAAGGACAGGGGGTCAGTGCCCGAGGGTCAGTGTCCGAGGACAGGAGGGTCAGTGTCCGAGGGTCAGTGTCCGAGAACAGGAGGGTCAGTGTCCGAGGGTCAGTGTCCGAGGACAGGAGGGTCAGTGTCTGAGGACAGGAGGGTCAGTGTCCGAGGACAGGAGGGTCAGTGTCCGAGGGTCAGTGTCCGAGGACAGGGGGGTCAGTGCCCGAGGGTCAGTGTCCCGTGGTCAGTGTCCAAGGGTCAGTGTCTGAGGGTCAGATTCCCAGGGTCAGTGTCCCAGGGTCAGTGTCCCCGGGTCAGTGTCCAAGGGTCAGTGTCTGAGGGTCAGATTCCCAGGGTCAGTGTCCCAGGGTCAGTGTCCCGGCGTCAGTGTCCGAGGGTCAGTGTCCCGGGGTCAGTGCCCCGGGGTCAGTGTCCCGGAGTCAGTGTCCCAGGGTCAGTGTGCCAGGGTCAGTGTCCCGGGGTCAGTGTCCGAGGGTCAGTGTCCCTGGGTCAGTGTCCGAGGACAGGGGGTTCAGTGCCCGAGGGTCAGTGTCCGAGGGTCAGTGTCCGAGGACAGGGGGGTTAGTGCCCGAGGGTCAGTGTCCGAGGACAGGAGGATCAGTGTCCGAGGACAGGAGAGTCAATTTCCGAGGGTCAGTGTCCGAAGACAGGAGGGTCAGTGTCCGAGGACAGGAGGGTCAGTGTCCGAGGGTCAGTGTCCCGGTGTCAGTGTCCCGGGGTCAGTGTCCCGGGGTCAGTGTCCGAGGGTCAGTGTCCCGGGGTCAGTGTCCCGGGGTCAGTGTCCGAGGGTCAGTGTCCCGGGGTCAGTGTCCCGGGGTCAGTGTCCGAGGGTCAGTGTCCCGGGGTCAGTGTCCCGGGGTCAGTGTCCCGTTGTCAGTGTCCGAGGGTCAGTGTCCCGGGGTCAGTGTCCCGGGGTCAGTGTCCGAGGGTCAGTGTCCCGGGGTCAGTGTGCCAGGGTCAGCGTCCGCGAGTCAGTGTCCCAGGGTCAGTGTCCCGGGGTCAGTGTGCGAGGGTCAGTGTCCCGGGGTCAGTGTCCCGGCGTCAGTGTCCGAGGGTCAGTGTCCCGGGGTCAGTGCCCCGGGGTCAGTGTCCCGGGGTCAGTGTCCCAGGGTCAGTGTGCCAGGGTCAGTGTCCCGGGGTCAGTGTCCGAGGGTCAGTGTCCCTGGGTCAGTGTCCGAGGACAGGGGGTTCAGTGCCCGAGGGTCAGTGTCCGAGGGTCAGTGTCCGAGGACAGGGGGGTTAGTGCCCGAGGGTCAGTGTCCGAGGACAGGAGGATCAGTGTCCGAGGACAGGAGAGTCAATTTCCGAGGGTCAGTGTCCGAAGACAGGAGGGTCAGTGTCCGAGGACAGGAGGGTCAGTGTCCGAGGGTCAGTGTCCCGGTGTCAGTGTCCCGGGGTCAGTGTCCCGGGGTCAGTGTCCGAGGGTCAGTGTCCGAGGGTCAGTGTCCGAGGGTCAGTGTCCCGGGGTCAGTGTCCCGGGGTCAGTGTCCGAGGGTCAGTGTCCCGGGGTCAGTGTCCCGGGGTCAGTGTCCGAGGGTCAGTGTCCCGGGGTCAGTGTCCCGGGGTCAGTGTCCCGTTGTCAGTGTCCGAGGGTCAGTGTCCCGGGGTCAGTGTCCCGGGGTCAGTGTCCGAGGGTCAGTGTCCCGGGGTCAGTGTGCCAGGGTCAGCGTCCGCGAGTCAGTGTCCCAGGGTCAGTGTCCCGGGGTCAGTGTGCGAGGGTCAGTGTCCCGGGGTCAGTGTCCCGGGGTCAGTGTCCGAGGGTCAGTGACCGAGGGTCAGTGTCCGAGGACAGGAGGGTCATTGCCCGAGGGTCAGTGTCTAAGGACAGGGGGTCAGTGTCCGAGGGTCAGTGTCCGATAATCAGTGTCCGAGGACAGCAGGGTCAATGTCCGAGGGTCAGTGTCGAAATGTCAGTGTCCGTGGGTCAGTTTCCGAGGGTCAGTGTCTGAGGGTCAGTGTCTGAGGACAGGAGGGTCAGTGTCTGAGGGTCAGTGACCGAGGGTCAGTGTCCGGGGGTCAGTGTCCCGCGGTCAGTGTCCCGGGGTCAGTGTCCCGGGGTCAGTGTCCGAGGGTCAGTGTCCCAGGGTCAGTGTCCCAGGGTCAGTGTGCCAGGGTCAGCATCCGCGGGTCTTCGTCCGCGGGTTCAGTGTCCCAGGGTCAGTGTCCCTGGGTCAGTGTCCCAGGGTGAGTGTCCCGGGGTCAGTGTCCGAGGGTCAGTGTCCGAGGACAGTGGGGTCAGTGTCCGAGGACAGGAGGGTCAGTGTCCGAGGGTCAGTGTCCGAGGACAGGAGGGTCAGTGTCTGATGATCAGTGTCCGAGGACAGGAGGGTCTGTGTCTGAGGGTCAGTGTCCAAGGGTCAGTGCCCGTGGGTCAGTTTCCGAGTGTCAGTGTCTGAGGGTCAGTGTCTGAGGACAGGAGGGTCAGTGTCTGAGGGTCAGTGACCGAGGGTCAGTGTCTGAGGGTCAGTGACCGAGGGTCAGTGTCTGAGTGTCAGTGTCTGAGGACAGGAGGGTCAGTGTCCGAGGACAGGAGGGTCAGTGTCCGAGGACAGGAGGGTCAGTGTCTGACGGTCAGTGTCCCAGGGTCAGTGTCCGAGGACAAGAAGGTCACTGTCCGAGGGTCAGTGTCCGAGGGTCAGTGTCCAGGGACAGGAGGGTCAGTGTCCGATGGTCAGTGTCCCGGGGTCAGTGTCCAAATGTCAGTGTCCGATGGTCAGTGTCCGAGGGTCAGTGACCGAGGGTCAGCGTCCGAGGGTCAGTGTCCGAGGGTCAGTGTCCGAGGACAGGAGGGTCAGTGTCTGAGGACAAGAGGGTCAGTGTCGGAGGGTCAGTGTCCGAGGACAAGAGGGTCAGTGTCCGATGATCAGTGTCCGAGGACAGGAGGGTCAGTGTCCGAGGGTCAGTGTCCAAGGGTCAGTGTCCGTGGGTCAGTTTCCGAGGGTCAGTTTCTGAGGGTCAGTGTCTGAGGGTCAGTGTCTGAGGACAGGAGGGTCAGTGTCTGAGGGTCAGTGACCGATGGTCAGTGTCTGAGGGTCAGTAACCGAGGGTCAGTGTCTGAGTGTCAGTGTCTGATGGTCAGTGACCGAGGGTCAGTGTCTGAGGGTCAGTGTCCCAGGGTCAGTGTCCCGTGGTCAGTGTCCCGGGGTCAGTGTCCCGGGGTCAGTGTCCCGGGGTCAGTGTCCGAGGGTCAGTGTCCGAGGACAAGAGGGTCAGTGTTTGAGGGTCAGTGTCCGATGATCAGAGTCCAAGGACAGGAGGGTCAGTGTCCGATGATCAATGTCCGAGGACAGGAGGGTCAGTGTCTGAGGGTCAGTGTCTATGGGTCAGTTTCCGAGGGTCAGTGCCCGAGGGTCAGTGTCCCTGGGTCAGTGTCCCGGGGTCAATGTCCCGCGGTCAGTGTCCGAGGGTCAGTGTCCCGGGGTCAGTGTCCCGTGGTCAGTGTCCCGGGGTCAGTGTCCCGGGGTCAGTGTCCGAGGGTCAGTGTCTGAGGGTCAGTGTCCCGGGGTCAGTGTCCGAGGTTCAGTGTCCGTGTGTCATTGTCCGTGGGTCAGTGTCCGAGGGTCAGTGTGCCAGGGTCAGCGTCCGCGGGTCATCGTCCGCGGGTTCAGTGTCCCAGGGTCAGTGTCCCGGGGTCAGTGTCCCAGGGTCAGTGTCCCAGGGTCAGTGTCCGAGGACAGGGGGGTCAGTGCCCGAGGGTCAGTGTCCGAGGGTCAGTGTCCGAGGACAGGGGGGTCAGTGCCCGAGGGTCAGTGTCCGAGGACAGGAGTGTCAGTGTCCGAGGACAGGAGGGTCAATGTCCGAGGGTCAGTGTCCGAAGACAGGAGGGTCAGTGTCCGTGGGTCAGTGACCGAGGGTCAGTGTCCGAGGACAGGAGGGTCAGTGTCTGAGGACAAGTGGGTCAGTGTCCCAGGGTCAGTGTCGGAGGGTCAGTGTCCGAGGACAAGAGGGTCAGTGTCCGATGATCAGTGTCCAAGGACAGGAGGGTCAGTGTCCGATAATCAGTGTCCGAGGACAGGAGGGTCAGTGTCCGAGGGTCAGTGTCCGATGATCAGTGTCCGAGGACAGGAGGGTCAGTGTCCGAGGGTCAGTGTCCAAGGGTCAGTGTCCGTGGGTCAGTTTCCGAGGGTCAGTGCCCGAGGGTCAGTGTCCGAGGGTCAGTGTCCGAGGACAGGGTGGTCAGTGCCCGAGGGTCAGTGTCCGAGGACAGGAGGGTCAGTGTCCGAGGACAGGAGGGTCAATGTCCGAGGGTCAGTGTCCGAAGACAGGAGGGTCATTGTCCGAGGACAGGAGGTCAGTGTCCGAGGACAGGAGGGTCAGTGTCCGAGGGTCAGTGTCCGAGGGTCAGTGTCCCAGGGTCAGTGACCGAGGGTCAGTGTCTGAGGACAGGAGGGTCAGTGTCTGAGGACAAGTGGGTCAGTGTCCGAGGGTCAGTGTCGGAGGGTCAGTGTCCGAGGACAAGAGGATCAGTGTCCGATGATCAGTGTCCAACGACAGGAGGGTCAGTGTCCGATAATCAGTGTCCGAGGACAGGAGGGTCATTGTCCGAGGGTCAGTGTCCGATGATCAGTGTCCGAGGACAGGAGGGTCAGTTTCCGAGGGTCAGTGTCTGAGGGTCAGTGTCTGAGGGTCAGTGTCTGAGGGTCAGTGTCCGAGGGTCAGTGACCGAGGGTCAGTGTCTGAGGGTCAGTGTCCCAGGGTCAGTGTCCCAGGGTCAGTGTCCCAGGGTGTGTCCCAGGGTCAGTGTCCCGTGGTCAGTGTCCCGGGGTCAGCGTCCCGGGGTCAGCGTCCCGGGGTCAGCGTCCGGGGGTCAGCGTCCGGGGGTCAGTGTCTGATGATCAGTGACCGAGGGTTCGTGTCCGAGGACAGGGGGGTCAGTGTCCGAGGATCAGTGTCTGTGGACAGGAGGGTGTGTGTCCCAGGGTCAGTGTCCCACGGTCAGTGTCTGAGGGTCAGTGTCTGAGGACAGGAGGGTCAGTGTCCGAGGACAAGAGGGTCAGTGTCCGAGGGTCAGTGTCCGATAATCAGTGTCCGAGGACAGCAGGGTCAGTGTCGGAGGGTCAGTGTCGAAATGTCAGTGTCCGTGGGTCAGTTTCCGAGGGTCAGTGTCTGAGGGTCAGTGTCTGAGGACAGGAGGGTCAGTGTCTGAGGGTCAGTGACCGAGGGTCAGTGTCCGGGGGTCAGTGTCCCGCGGTCAGTGTCCCGGGGTCAGTGTCCCGGGGTCAGTGTCCGAGGGTCAGTGTCCGAGGGTCAGTGTCCCAGGGTCAGTGTGCCAGGGTCAGTGTCCGAGGGTCAGTGTCTGAGGGTCAGTGTCTGAGGACAGGAGGGTCAGTGTCTGAGGGTCAGTGACCGAGGGTCAGTGTCCGGGGGTCAGTGTCCCGGGGTCAGTGTCCGAGGGTCAGTGTCCTGGGGTCAGTGTCCGAGGGTCAGTGTCCCAGGGTCAATGTCCGATGATCAGTGACCGAGGGTCAGTGTTCGAGGACAGGAGGGTCAGTGCCCGAGGGTCAGTGTCCAAGGACAGGGGGTCAGTGCCCGAGGGTCAGTGTCCGAGGACAGGAGGGTCAGTGTCCGAGGACAGGAGGGTCAATGTCCGAGGGTCAGTGTCCGAAGACAGGAGGGTCAGTGTCCGAGGACAGGAGGTCAGTGTCCGAGGACAGGAGGCTCAGTGTCCGAGGGTCAGTGTCCGAGGGTC